>NW_024063035.1:600000-899959 GCF_006381635.1 Hibiscus syriacus
TCAAACATCCAAAATGTTAAAACAATACTTTCTAAGTTCCATCCAAGTGAAGTAAAGCATAGGAAGAATCAAACATCCGTAGGAGGATCGGGAGGAGGAAAATGAGCTCGCATTGCGGCCATATCATGTGCGAGCGAATTGATACGTTCATTCATTGTTACGTTGTTCGCGCGCATCTCCCGGAGAATCTCCAATTGTTGAGCTCCCATAGATGATAAATTGGATTCTATTGAAGTCAGTCGTGAGTCCATGGATGCATATCAAAAATCGAATGTCTCCATAAAAGATTGAAAATATGGAGGCATTTGATATTCTTGTTGTGCTTGATCCTCATGCTGCTCCGCCTCATCGTCGGCGTCGTTTGCTTCTGGAGGTTGTTCTTTAGTACGAACCCATATACCAGTCTCTTCATTGATCTTCCATCCCGATTTAGTTAAAGAAAAGAGATTGATTTTTTTGAGTGAAAAGTAGCATCAAGACCAACCCTACAACTTTAGAAAACAAATTACTCAGAATACAACCGTAAACTAGAGATGAACATAGTTTCTTATTAGGAACAAGATTTACGATTTTGACAATTTCAGCAAAGATAATATGAGGTAGGTTGATTTTAAGATTATTTTGGACACAATGTAGCCAAAATAGATCCAAGGCTCGAAGAGTGGAGTAACGGCCTCCGGATGGTCCAAACCACCAAGAGATCATTAAATGAAGGAAACGATCATGTAGATCTAAGACACTCGCACTATCCATTCATTTATACTGAGAACCTACCTTTTTTTCATTTTCTAAGCCGTCGTTATCTAATCCTAATGCGGTGGCTATGTATTCCGGGTCAATAAAGAATCGTCCTAGAATATAGGATCGAATTCCTATGGTTACGGTTTTATCCCGGTTTTGGATGTAAACGACATTAGAGTAGAAGATACGAACAAGTTGGTGATAAACTATTGGTTCAAGTTCACAAAGTTTATCAAATTTCCACTCTCTAAGGGTAGGAAGATATCTAAAATTAATGTGTAACATGGCTTGAAGAGATGAGATTCGTTCTTCCCGGATTTTGTAAGACTCAAAGTATTGAGAATACCGAAAGAGTAGATTTTGTCTACGACCTGGTTCATTGAAGCATGAATTAAGAATGGTCATATTAGGATCATTGGGATTGGGATTAGGAATTTGTTGAATAGGAGGTGGATTTTGAGGTTGGTTTGGTGGTTGGCTAGATCGACTAGAGGAAGGTCTAGAACGTTTGTGAGACATGACGTAAGATAATCGGAATGGAAAGAGTAACCTTGAAGATTTTCGGATTTGAGTGAGATTGGATGAAGTTTGCACGATTTTAATGATTCTAGCAGGTTTAGGAAATGAGATATGATGAAATTCTGACTTGAAAAGGTTGTTTTGAAGCAAAGTAGAGATTTAGGGAGATGGAGAGGAGCAAACGGTGTGAGGAAGAGAGAAAAGAGTTTTGAGAAAATGAAGGTATTTGGGGCGCTTAAATTCCAGACTTCACCTTCAAAGGGGGAATCGATTCCTCTTTAAGGGGGTATCGATTCCCTCTGCACCAAAAAATGCTAAAAATATGATTTTAAACACTTAAAATGCTAAATAATTTAGCTCTAGTGGTATTGGAAACTCATATATTGAAAAATTAACTATGTTCAATCAATCAAATCTATCCTTAAACTACATTTGAATATAAAATCAATTTTCACTAAGAATCATAAACTCCCCCTAACTAATAGCAAAGAATGCAATCAAACAATATTATTATTATAAGCATTTTCAAATCTAATTTAAAAGTACTAAACTTATTTTAAACACTAAGTGAAGATAGGTCGGTTAAACCTAATTCTCTCATAAGTGTCCAAAATCTTTCTTTGTCTAAATGTTTTGTAAAGATATCCGCTAATTGGTACAAAGTATCAACAAATTCTAGAACTACATCTTCCTTAGCGACATGGTCTCTAATGAAGTGATGTATAATTTCAATATTCTTAGTTCTAGAGTGTTGGAAGGGATTTTTTAGTGAGACAAATAGCACTAGTATTGTCACACTTGATAGGAATGCCATAATCAAAAAGTTGTTGTTTCATCCATAAAATTTGTGCACAATAACTACCAGCTGAAATGTATTCAACTTCAGTGGTAGATAATGCAACACAATTTTGTTTCTTTGAAAACCAAGAAATCAACATATTTCCAAGGAATTGGCAAGTATCGGAGGTGCTTTTCCTATCTAATTTGCATCCTCCATAATCCGCATCAGAGAAGGCAAGCAAGCTAAAGCTAGAGTTTCTAGGATACCAAAGTCCTAAACTAGGAGTTTCCTTAAGGTATCTAAACATTCTCTTAACAGCTAGTAAATATGATTCCTTAGGACATGATTGAAATCTAGCACATAAGCAAACACTAAAAATAATGTCAGATCTACTTGCGGTTAAATAAAGCAAAGATCCAATCATTGACCTATATAATTTAACATCTACACATTTACCTCCTTCATCTTTGTCAAGCTTTGTAGATGAGCTCATTGGAGTGTCATGAGGTTTCCCATTTTCCAGTCCAAACTTCTTGAGCACATCCTTGACATATTTAGCTTGATTGATAAAGATGCCATCTTTTCTTTGCTTGATTTGGAGTCCCAAAAAAATGAGAGCTCCCCCATCATGCTCATCTCGAATTCACTTTGCATTAGCTTAGAAAATTATTGGCAAAGAATATCATACATCATTAGTAGAACCAAATATTATATCATCAACATAAATTTGAACTACTAATAAATCTTTACCTTTATGCTTTAAAAACAATGTAGTGTCAACATTCCCTTTTTGAAAAACCTTTTTCAATTAAAAAATTTGACAATCTTTCATACCATGCTCTAGGAGCTTGTTTTAAACCATAAAGCGCTTTTTTCAATTTAAAAACATGATATGAAAATTTTGAATCTTCAAATCTAAGAGGTTGTTCCACATACACTTCTTCTTTTATAAAACCATTTAAAAATGCACTTTAACATCCATTTGATATAATTTAAATTCATTGAAACATGCAAATGCTAATAACATTCTAATTGCTTCCATCCTAGCTACGGGAGCGTATGTTTCATCATAGTCTATGCCTTCTTCTTGAGTATACCCTTGAGCAACAAGTCTAGCCTTGTTTCTCACTATATTACCACTTTCATCAAGCTTATTTCTAAATACCCATCTAGTACCTACAGTAGACTTATTACTAGGCCTTTTAACTAATGTCCATACTTTACTTCTCTCAAATTGATTTAACTCTTCTTGCATAGCCATAATCCAATGTTCATCATTTAATGCTTCTTTAATATTCTTAGGCTCTATGCATGAGATAAATGCCACATAATTAAAAATATTTCTAAGAGAAGATTGAGTTGTTACCCCTTTGGATGGATCACCTATTATTTCACCATCATTGACATAGTTGTATTCTCTTGGGTAAGAGACTTCCCTTTCTTCCACGGTTGGATTCTTGACAGGATCTTGAGTTTCCTCATATTTCGTTTTCTTCCTTTAATGATGGTTCTCCAACGTCATGTCCAACATCATTTATGTTTATAATACCTACATCATCATTCACACAAGAATCCTTCCTTGGAAGGGGATTATCATCGAAAACAACATGTATAGACTATTCTACAACTAAAGTTCTTTTATTAAATACTCGATAAGCTTTAGAATTTAAGGAATAACCAAAAAAAATTCCTTCATCAAATTTTCCAAGATTGTCTTTACCGTTGTTTAAAACAAAACATTTACATCCAAAAGGATGAAAATAACTAATGTTAGATTTTTTATTTTTAAAAAGCTCACACAGAGTTTTCTTCAAAATAGGCCTAATCATTACTCGATTAATAACATAACAAACGGTATTTGTGGCTTCTGCCTAAAAATATTTTGGCAAATTGTTTTCATAAAGCATAGTTCTAGCCATTTCTTCTAAAGTTCGAATTTTCCTCTCAACAACTCCATTTTGTTGAGGGGTTCTAGGTGCTGAAAAATTATGGCTAATACCATTAGAATTACAAAATTCAGTAAATCCAAGATTTTCAAATTCAGTTCCATGATCACTCCTAACACTAGTTATAGAGTAACCTATTTCATTTTGGATTACTTTTGAAAACGTGATGAATTTTTCTAATGCTTCATCTTTAGTACTTAAGAATATAACCCAAGTATATATAGAATAGTCATCTACCAATACAAATGCATATTTGTTTCCACCCAAGCTAGTAGTTCTAGATGGCCCAAAAAGTTCTAAATGGATAAATTGTAATACTATACTAATGGATAAGTCGTTAATGGATTTAAAAGAAACTCGCTTTTGTTTTCCTTTAGCACAAGCATCACAGATTTTATCATTATCAAATTTTAGTTTAGGAAACCCTCGAACTAAATCTCCTTGAATTAACCATTGCAACACACTCATACTAGCATGTCCTAGTCTCCTATGCCATAACCAACTATCATGCTCATCTTTAGCAACTAGGCATAAATTAGTCATATCTATAGAATCTAAATGCACCATGTAAATGTTTCCTATTCTATGACCAACAAGCATAATCCGATTAGATGCAATGTCAATGACTTTACAACCATTAATATCAAACATGACATTGAATCCCTTATCGCATAATTGACTAATACTCAATAGATTATGCTTTAATCCATTCACAAATAAAATTTTCTTAATTTGTATGGAAGAGGTATTACCTATAGTGCCTATTCCTTCAATGTGACCTTTTGAGTTATCACAAAAAGTCACCTCTCCTTCATTTTTGGCGTTGAGCTCTATGAACCGACTTTTGTCTCCAGTCATGTGTCTTGAGCATCCACTATCAAGGTACCATGAGTTTGAATTTGTTTCTTGTGCCTTGTAGCAATGCTCCTTTTCCTACAAACATAGATTAATTTTTGATTTTTGGTATCCAAATTCTTTTGGGTCCATATTCATTAGTTTCCAAAATCCTAGTCCCCTTAGGTATCCATTTGTGTAGGATATCCTTATCTTTTGTAGTAATGAGTTCTTTAGGAACCCATATACTTCTAATGATTTTTCTATTAGAGGTTCTACGGGGACCTCTATGATTGTAGTTTTTAAAACTTTTTCTAACAAAGTTGGATTTTGAATTTTCTCCATTTTCAAAACGTTTTGTTCCAACTTTATCAAAAGAAGCTTTAAGATCATCAATTTTCTTTTGATGATCATCATTAACCTTTGAAAGTAAATTTTGCAAATCAAAAATTTTCTTTTCAAACTCTTCTAGTTTGATTTGCAAATTTTTATTTTACTTTCAAGATCATTGTTGGTCTTGGATATGAGATTATTTTCATTTTTCAATTTTAAAATATCATTTTTATACTTTAAAAATAATTTCTCATAATCCGAAGCCAACCCATTATATTCCTCTAACAACTCATCAAACGAATAATCTTAAAAATTAAATGAGCTAGAGGTTACCTGAGAATCTTCCCTGAATGCCATCAAGTAAAGGTTTGCTACTTCTTGTTCCTTTTCATCGAAACCTTCTTCATCGCTCCATGTAGCCACATGAGCCTTGTGCTTCTTCTTGGATTGACCCTTTTTCTTTAATTGAGGGGAATCATATTTGACATGCCCCGGCTTTTTGCATCCGTAGAAAATGATCGGGTCCTTCTCCTTTGGTTTAGTTTTGAAGCCTTCATTTCGCTTGAATTTTCTTCCTCGGTTGGGCCTCATTAATTTTTTGAACCGTTTGGCAAATAATGCAATCTTCTCGTCATCGTCTTCTTCATCCAAATCACTCTCATCTTTTGTGGATTTGAGAGCAACTCCAACGTTCTTCTTCTTCTCTTTCTCCTTTGGTGTCTCATCAATATTATCGAGGTCTACCTCATCTTGAAGTATCATTTCATGAGTGAGGAGTGAACCGATTAGTTCTTCAAGGGTTAAGGACTTTAAGTTCTTAGCCTCGATGATAGCCGTCTTCTTTGATTGCCACAATTTTGGAAGTGAGTAAACCAACTTCCTCAAAAGCTTTTCATTTGGAATCTTCTCTCCATATGATTTGAGACCATTAACAATCATGGAAAATCTATCCGTCATAGCTTTGATGTCTTCATCCGGTTTCATCCTGAAATTTTTATAGCTATGTGTTAGAAGACTAATTTTAGATTCATTGTTCTTGAGAACACTCTTTCTCTAAGAGAAGATTACAAATTCGCAAACTTAATGAAAAACCTCACAAGGCAAATGTCTTTGCACAATTCTAGAACAAAGAAAGAACACTCAAGAATAATACAATTGAGCACAATAAGTGTTCTTGCAAGTAAAAATGAATATTGAATGAAATAGGCTTGAAAATGCTCAAACTTGAGGTTTGATGCTTTCTCTTTGATTCTCTCTTAATTCTTGTTGATTGTTTTTGATCAATTGCTACTAAGCTTGTTTAAATACTCCTTTAATTGATTTTGAACATTAGGGATGATTAGTGGAGTCAATGGAGCCGTTTAAGTGTGAAAACAATTAATAAACTGCTTGGAGCGTAGGGGGAATCGGTACCCCCTCATAGGGAATCGATTCCCTTAGTGTAAAATTCAAATATTTTGACCGTTGAACAGGGGGAATCGGTTCCCTCCGAGCATTCTGTTATTTCTCGGAGCCAAACCATTCAGGAGGAATCGGTACCCCCTTGGGGGGGGGATCAGTTCCCATTTTGGTTTGATTTTAATTAAGAAATGATTTTTGACTCGATTAAGGCTCGAAATACTTTGTAAATTTGTTTAGCATATTTTTACACTTTAGTAAGGATTAAAATGAACTTTGAAACACTTGGAGTAATATTTTGATATTCGAATAATTATATCGAATATACTTTAGAAAACCTTTTGTAAAATCTTAAAATTCATTTAATTTAATTTGTTATATCAAAATATCAAAATGTTTTCAACAACCTTAATAACTAAAAATTTATTTAATCCCATAAAAACCAAAAATTAATATTTAAAAATATTTTCACATTTAATTTTAGGCAACAACATGATAGTTCAATACTATTTCATATAAGGAGTGAAACTTACTAAATAAAAATTCATCTTTATGTTAGTAACATCTATTTTTTACCGAATATATAAAATTTAAATCCATATTCATAACTACATTTTTCTTACTAAAATCCACACATGTAAACTATTACAAATTATTTAAACATTATAAACATATTAGAGCATATTTAATCCATATTAAAATATTACAAACACTTATTATGCGTATACATGCCAACTAGAAATAAAAAAATAACAATAACATTACTGATACCGGTAAATATTCATTGATAAATGATTCCAAGCTAAGCTCTTTACTCCACTCAATCTCCTTTTCCTAGCGTGAAAACCATCATATGCTAGTATACACTTAGTGAGACATTATTATATATAAAATAAAATATATCGATATATAAAATATCACATAAATCATAATACTAAAAAGATCATATAATAATATATGAACATGTAATACATACTTTCAAATTCTTTCTTTAAAATGTAACCCATAAATAAGTAGTTTATATATAAATCATTTTATACCATACTAGAATATTTGATGAAAGATTTACTTTCAACGAATCAATCAAACCTGCACTACTACAATTTCTTTCAAATCATATTCCCAGTGTATAAAAATGAGAATGCATGGTATGCAAGTCAGACGAGTATACACATATAGTACTTTTAGTGCCAAACAAACGTACATGTATTGTAGAACACAATATCATTGTACCATAGATCAGGATTACCACAATGCGATAATCAAACACATCATGTAATCCATATTGCAAATTTACTGCTAGACAAACGTACAAGTACTATAGAACACAATTTCATTGTACCATAAATCAAGAATACCGTAATGACAAAGTGAGATGCATCATGTATTCCAATCTCGAAACTACAATAGTCCAAAATCAGCCGACTATGTACTCAATGCAACTATGTACAAAAACACCAAAATCAGACGTGCTAGTGCATAATACAAATGCTATACTCTACCTCTATGGCATGCCAACTATACCAGACAGTCTCAATATACATACAGTGCACACTTTTATCAAAACTATATACCATTCAATTAGTAGAAGTAGCCATAGATACTCATATATCAAATATCATTTAACAATATATTGGGTAGTTCATACCCAAAATATTCCATTTTCACATGACACGAATATATTATGAAAACATCATTAATCACTTTTCTTTTCGACATATAAGCATCATATCCATCATATGATTAACATCATAATCATCATAACAATATAATAGAGTGGGCACAGTTCGAACATTTAAAATAGCATATAACATAAAATACATGATTTATCACAATTTCATATTCTAGTAGTTTGCTCTATCTATAAAGAATTAATATTTTTGTATTAAACTACACACTTAAAATTTATTATGTTTATACCATCAGAAACTAGACTCGCATACAAATCTAAAATATAAAGTACTCTTATTCTAATTCTATTTGTACAATTTTTGGTGAATTTTCTAATCCAACTTACAAAATCTGTTTTGAGTAGAATTTGTTGTCCATTTTTATGACCTATTATTTTCAACAATTAATATCTTCTAGTACCCAATTCAAAATCAGTATATTTGTTTTATATAAAACTAGACTAAAATAAAAATCCAACGATATAACAATCACCTTATAATAATATCAATAGAATTTATGGTGATTTTCAAATCTACTATTAAGATCATAGAATCTAGTCAGATTCCATTATTTTGCATCTTAAACTTATTCACTAATTCTATTAATTTCCAAATACAAAATGAACATAAATGCATGAACTACAAAGTTGCATAACATTCAGGTGTCAATTCTTACCATAGTAACTCCGTCACTGGCTCATCACAAGTCAATGCTTGCACATAAATACAAACTAAATATACACTCACTTGATATACCTAGCTTGAAAACTTTTCTTAGCAATTCAAGTTTCATTCTTGTAATTTTTCTTTAGCTTTAAACTCGCTTCGATCTCGATTTTGATCACAATATAGTTGAACATTATTTACAAAACATATACATTTCAAAGTACAAGTTAGTATCTTACTAACATAGGCGCATAATAGGAAATAAATTCCTAAAATATCTTTCGATACTTAATCGATATTAATTCTATTTCACAACATAAATTCCAACCATAACACTTTAAAATACAACTTCAAATCCATCAAAATTTAAATGAACAAAAGTTTGAATAACAATTTCCAATTCCATAATTTAACCACTAAAATGAATTCTTTTAGAATTCACCTTAACATTTCCATAATATTCAAAATAGTTCGTTGCCATTTCAACTACAAATTCAAGCTTCTAACAACATATTCAAGCATGTCAACAATTGATTTCAACATTATACATCAACTTATAATCAATTTCTACTTTAAACCCATATTTTCAACATTATGAGATTTGGTCCTCTAACCTTTACTAACTTCCAAATTGGTCCAAACAACATTCTAGAGTTTGTAGAATCATTCATTCATCATTCCTAACCCTTGTATAATTTTTCCATAATTTTCCCTATTTTTCTTCATAAGGTCAAATACCAAAGGCGACTCTAAGTATAATTTCAACTTGATTCAAGCATGAATTCAATTTCTAAACATCATTCCCAAGCAATTACAATCAATCTCATATCAAATTTAATTCAAACATCAAGTTCCTATCAAATTCTAGCTTAGTCGAATCTTAATTATACCATTTCCAATTGTTTTACATGATCTTTCAAGCATGGAAATGAATCAACAACATCAACTACATCATAATCCAACCGTAGAACATCAAAAACTAACCTTCCCTTCACCCATCCAATTCATGAACTTAGGGTTTCAAGCATGGAAAACATGAACTTAGGGTTTCAAGCATGGAAAACATGAACAAATGGTACCAAATGATAGAAAATTTCATGTAGAACAATTTTCAACTTCATTCTTTCATCTAAATTCCTAATAATTTGGCTTGAAAATTGAAAATAAAATTGTCTTAACCTTGGAGGGGCTCACGGCATGGGGAAGGAAAGGATGAAAAAGTCTTGAAATTTCTTAGGAAATATCTTAAGCCATTTGTCTTTAATATAATTAAAATGAATTAAAAAATCATTTTAATGCCAAATGACTAGTTTGCCCTTGAATTCTCATGTTTATTACCGTGTCACATCCATTTTGTTAATCCAAACATGAAATATGAACCAATATTTTAATAGCTTATAATGTTTTCCTTGTAATTTTATAAAATTACAATTTCATCATTTTCATCAGAGGGTCCTTATTTAACGTGGAAAATCAATCTTAAATCCAATGATCCATGTTAAATTTCACCATTTTAAAACATGGAAATGATATTATTAACATTACTTTTTCATCCTTCAAAATATCTTGAATATTTGATTCGATCCGATTATCCGAATTTCCCCTAACTTTATTGTTTTATACCCATTAATAAAAACTTCAGCTCAAAAATTCGCATAACACGAAAATGCCATTCTTGGGGGCTAAACTATTCAATTACGAGGTTAAAATTCATAACTTTTCAAACTTACAACTTGGTTCTTAAACTTTTCCAAAGTTTATACATTGTTCATAAAACTTGCAATTTATTCATTTTGGTCACTAGCCAAATTTCAGGGTATTACAGTTCTCTCTCTTAAGAAAATTCATCATTGCTTTCTCATATTTTCTTCTCTTTCCCAAGTAGCTTCATTGACCTTATGATTTTTCCAAAGAACTTTAACAAGTGGAATCATTTTATTCCTAATTTCTTTTAGTATATGCTCTAATATCTTTACCAGTTCTTCCTCGTAGGTCAAATGCGGACGAATCTTAACCCCTTCTGGTTTAATAACATGTGAAGAATTTGAATGATACATTCAAAGAATTGACACATGAAATACATTATGAATCATGTTCTTTTTCGGAGTAAGGCCAACTGATAAGTCATTGGACCAACCCTTTTTTTACAATCTCATACAGACCAATAAATTTCGGACTTAGTTTCCCTTTTCGTCTAAATCGTAGTACCTTTTCCCACAGTGATATTTTAAGAAATACTTTATCACTGACTTGATATTCAATCTTTTTCTTTTTAGTTCAGAATAAGACTTTTGTCGATCAACAGTAATCTTAAGATTATTTCGAATAATATGCAATTTCCTTGATTAGGTTAGGGCCGACGATATTCCAATCCTTAATCTCATACCAGTTCAAAGGAGTTCGACAATTCCTTCTATATAAGGCTTCATAAGGAGCCATCTTGATATTTTCTTGATAACTATTGTTATAAACAAACTCAACTAAAGGCAAATATTTTTCTTTAATAGCATAAGCATCAATCAGATTTAACTTCAAAGTCTTTAGTGTCACCTTTTTTCCTCTTTTCTTTTATTTTTTTAACTTGTTCGATCTTTGACACACTTCTCATCCTTTCTTTGAAGATTCTTTTATTCGATCCAATAAAGTAGAATTTAGCTTCAATTTTGGAATCAGTTACCATTTTCCTTAATTGACAGCCGTACATCCAAAGCCTTTACAGTAGAAAAAAGTCTTTCGACTTAACGCATCTGCTACCACGTTAGACTTTCCTGGATGGTAGTCAATGACCAAATCATAGTCTTTAAGAAGTCCTATTCACTTTCTTTATCTTAAGTTCAACTCTTTTTTAGTTAACATATACTTAGATTTTTATAATCGGTATGGATATAGCATCATTCACCATACATGCAATGATGACATATCTTCTGAGCAAATACCATTACTGTAAATTCTAAATCATGAGTAGGATAATTCCTCTCAAGCATCTTAAGTTGTCTTAAAAAATAGGCAACAACTTTCCCTTCTTGTATTAGTACGCATCCAAACAATTATGAGACACGTCACTATATATCAAATAATCTTTTCTGAATTATGATTACACTAGCACTGAGACTTTTGTCAATATCTTCTTTAGTGTCTTGAAGCTTTCTTGAAACTTTTCAACCCAAATAAATGGCACATCATTTCTTAATAACTTGGTAAGTGGGGAGGCTATCATCGAGAAATTCTTTACGAACATTCGATAATAACCAATAAGTGGGGAGGCTATCGTCAAAAATAGGTTGTACTTTCTTGGAATCCACTCTTATCCTCTCAGCTAACACTACATGGCTAAGAAATACAACTTCAGACAACCAAAATTCACACTTTCACAGGTTGACATAAAACATTTTTATCTCGTAGTGTTTGAAGAATTATACGAAGAAGTGCAACATGATATTCCTTAGTATGAGAAAAGGTCAGAATATCATCAATACATACTACCATGGATTTATCTAAGTATAGCTGAAATGCTTGATTCATTAAAATCCATAAATACCACATAAGCTTTGGTTAACTTGAACGACATCAGAATGAACTTATAGTGACTATATCGAGTCCTTAAAGTTGTATTAGGAATATCTTCCTCTTTAATCCTTAACTGGTGATATTCATATCAGAGATCAATCTTTAAAAACATTGATACATCTTTTAATTAATCAAAGAGATCATCGATCCTTGTAAGATGATACTTATTCTTCACTATCACTTTATTTAACTGCCAGTAATCTATGCATAATCACATAGACTCGTCTTTCTTTTTCGTAAACAACACCGATGCACCCCCAAGGTAATACACTCGGTCTTGTAAACCCTGATCTTACAGCTCTTGTAACCATACCTTTAATTATCGGAGCTCATTCGGAGCCATTCTATACAAGGTCACTGATATAGGCACAATACCCGATAGTACCTCTATCTTAAATTCTACTTCTTAATCTGGAGGTAAACCAGGTAACTCATATGGAAATACATATAGAACTCCAAATAGTCAGAATATCTTCCAACATAACTTTTAGAGCTTAAGTATCCACCGTGTTAGCTAAGAAAGCTTGGAAACGTTACAACAATAACTTTTTGGCAGTTACTGCTGAAATCACATTAGATGATGGATCTACCCTTTTGCCGACCACTATGATCTCATAACCATCCGATTCTTTTAGAATCAATTGCTTTAAGAGACAGTTCACTATGATATGGTAAGGGAATAACCAACCCATACCCGTAATATCCACTAATTCTTCAAAGGGAAATTCCATCAGATTCGATGGGAACTCGTATCCTTGAATCTTTAACAGATAATTTTTATAAATATGACTCACCCTCATACTTTGGTCTAAACGGTTAGTTGCTACTATATCACTTGAAATCAATTCTAATAAAAGTCTAGTCTCTCTCAAATTAATCTAGTATTTATATGTGAATAAGAGTTCATTAAACCGGCACTGACACTACCTATCATGCCGTTGAACTACCTCAATCAGATTGAACAAGAAAATCATGAGTTATCTCATTACTTTCACTAGCGGTCCCTTACGGAACCTCTTATTCAATCACTCATAAAAAGTCCTTCAATTTCAGACATCCAACTTAACCAAATATCAACTTATGTTAGTAAAGAGTGACATCAATCTTATAAACACTAGATCAGTAATAATGACATCCTAGTGGGATGTATACATTTTTCGACTCAAAACATACTCGATTTATGCCTAGAATCAGTTAAACATATAGCTCTGTTATCAATAAATGTAACACTTTTTTTCCGTATCTGTTACCAAATACGAGTCATAGATGTCACATGATACTTATAAAACATTCATTTTTTGAAATTGATAGATGTTTCTTTAAAAAATCATTCAATTTTATCTTAATAACTAAAAATTTATTTAATTGCATAAAAATAAAAAATTAATATTTAAAAATATTTTTCACATTCGATTTCAGGAAGCAATATGGCAGTTCAATATTTTTTCATATAAAGAGTGAAACTGCCTAAATAAAAATTCATCTTTATTTTAGTAAAATATAATTTTTTTACTGAACATATAAAATTTAAAATCCATATTCATAACTACTTTTTTCTTATTAAAATCCACACATGTAAACTATTACAAATTATTTAAAATCCACACATGTATATACATATCATAGCATATTTATCCATATTAAAATATTACGAACACTTATTATTCATATACATGCCAACTAGAAATCAAAAATAAAAGTAGGTTGTCATTATTGATACTGGTAAGTAGTCATTGATAAGTGATTCCAAGCAAAGTTCCTTACTCCACTCGATTTTTTTTTCATACGCGTGAAAATCATCATACGTTAAGTATACACTTAGTGAGCCATTATTATATTTAAAATAAAATATATCGATACATAAAATATCACATAAATCATACTGTAAAGATTATATAATAATATATGAACAAGTAATAAAAACCTTCAAATTCATTCTTTAAACTATAACCTATAAATCAACAGTTCAAGTATAAACCATTTTACGCCATACAAGAACATTCGATGAAAGATTTATTTTCAACGAATCAGTCAAACCAACACGTTTTCAATTTCATTCAAATCCTATGCCCAATGTATAATAAATGAGAATTCATGGTACGTGAGTTAGACGAGTATACACATATTACACTTTAGTGCCAAATAGATGTACACGTACTGTAAAAAATAGCATCGTTGTACCATATATCAAGATTACCACAATGCCAAAGTTAGACGCATCATGTAATCCATATTGCACATTTAGTTCCAGACAGACGTACAAGTACTGTATAACACAATATCACTGTACCAAACATACAAAATGCCATAATTCCAAAGTCAGGGGCATCATGCATTCCACTCTCAGAATAAAATAGACCAAAATCTGATGACTATGTACTCAGTGCAACTGCATACAAAAGCACAAAAATCAAACGTGCTAGTAAATAATACAACTGCTATACTCCACCTCTATGGCATGCCAACTATACTAGATAGTCTCAATATACATACAATGTTCACTTTTATTAGAATCATATACCAATTAATTAATATAAGTATCCATAGATACTTATATATCAAATATCATAGAACAATGCATTGGGCAGTTCATACCCGAAATATTTCATATTTACTTAACATGGATATATTATAAAAACATCATCAATCCCTTTTATTTTTGACATATAAGCATCGTATCCATCGTATGATTAACATCATAACATCATAATCATCATAGAAATATAATGGAGCGGATCAGCTTGAACATTTAAAATAACATATATCATAAAAATAACATAGAATGCATGATTTATCACAATTTTCTATTCTGGCAGTTTGTACTACCCGTAAAGAATTAAGATTATGTATTAAACTACATACTTAAACTTTATTTTGTTTATACCATTAGAAACTAAACTTGAATTAATTCTAACCATATAAAGAACTCTTTCTAATTCCACTTTTGCTATTAATGGTGAATTTACTATTCCAACTTACAAAATCTGTTTTGAGCAGAATTTGCTATCTAGTTTTCTGACCTATTATTAACAATTCATATCTTCTAGTACCCAATTCAAAATCAGTATCCGTTTGTTTCACACATAACTAAACTAACATACGGATCCAATGGTATAAGAATCACCTTATAATAATATCTATAGAATTTATGGTGATTTTCCAAATCCACAGTCAAGATCATATAATCTAGTCAGATTTCACTATTTTGCATCTTTAACTTATTCACTAATTCTATTAACTTCTAAATATTAAATGAACATATATGCTTGAATCACAAAGTCGCATAACATTAAGGAGTCACTTCTTATCATAATAACTCCGTCACTGGCTTATCAAAAGTCAATGTTTGCACATAAATACAAACTAAATATACACTCACCTGGTATACTTAGCTTGCAAACTTTTCTTAGCAATTCAAGTTTCATCCTTGGAATTTTTCCTTTGATTTAATCTTGCTTCGATCTCGATTTTGATCATGATCTATACGATCATCATTTACAAATCATATACATTTCAAAGTACATGTTAGTATCTTACTAACATAGGCGCATAATAGGAAATAAAATTTTAAAAAGATATTAATTCTATTTTACAACATAAATGCCAACCATAGCACTTCAAAATAAAACTCCAAATCCTTCAAAATTTAAATCAACAAATAGTTCACATAACCATTTCCAAATATTTTCATAATTTTCAAAATATTATCTTATCATTTCAACTTCAAATTCAAGCTTCTAACAACATATTCAAGCTTGTTAATGATCCATTTAAACATTACACATCAACTTCTAAAAAATTTCTACTTTAAATCCATATTTTCAACTTTACGTAATTTGGTCATCTAACCTTTACAAACTTCTATATTGGTCCAAACAACATTATAAACCTTGTGAAATCTTTCATTCATCATTTCTAACCTTTGTATAACTTTTCCATAATTTCCCTATTTTTCTTAATAAGGGTGAATAGAAAAGGTCACTCTATGTATAATTTTCAACTTGATTCAAGCATGAATTCAATTTCTAAACATCATTTCCAAGAAATTACAATCAATTCCTTATTAAATCCAACTCAAACATCCAATTCCAATCAAACCCTAACTTAGCCAAATCTTAATTATACAATTTCCAATAGTTTTTCATCATCTTTTAAGCACAGAAATGAATGAACAACATCATAATCCAACCTTAGAACATCAAAACCTAACTCCCGTTCATCCATCCAATTCATTAACTTAGGGTTTCATGCATGGAAAGGATGAACAAATAGTACCAAATGATAGAGAATTTCATGTAGAACAATTTTCTATTTCATTCTTTCATCTAAATTCCTAATTATTTGACTTGAAAATTGAAAAGAAAAAGTTTTTTTACCCTTGGAGGATCTCTAGTTATGGAGAAGGAATGGATGAAAAAGTCTTGAAATTTCTTAGGAAATATCTTAAGCAATTTTGTCCTTAAAAATGAATTAAAAATTTATTTTAATGCCAAATGACTAGTTTTCCCTTGAATTATCATGTTTATTACCATGCCACATGTCCATTTTGTTTATATAAAGTTCAAATATGAATAAAAAATTTAATAGTTTCCAATTTTGCCCTTGTAATTTTCCAAAATTATAATTCTGCTATTTTTCTCCCGACGATCCATATTTAACATGGAAAATCAATACTAAATCCAATGATCCATGTTAAATTCCACCCTTTTAAAACATGGAAATGATATTAGTAACCTTACTTTATCATCCTTCAAAATATCTTGAATATTAATTCGATCCGATTATCCCAATTTTTCCCGAACTTTATCACTTTATAACTATTAATACAAACTCCGAATAAAAAATCTACGTATCACCAAAATGCTATTATTGGGGGTAACTCTTCATTTACGGGGTTAAAATATATAACTTTTAAAAATTACAATTTGGTCCCTTAACTTTTCAAAAGTTTATATGTTACTGAAAAACTTTCAATTTATTTATTTTGGTCACTAGCCAAATTTTGGGGTATTACAAGAGTGTTCGTCTCTTTTGAGGTCTTGGGTTTGAGCACTTGTGTTTATAGGGTTTATGTGCATTGCCAATGACTAAGAAATATTTTGAACAAATATTATCTTATAATCACCTTAGATTATTAATGGATACATTTATTTCCTCACAGTCAACATCAATCGGTTTAATGGATTATGAGATTTTGCTTCATCATAGTTTGAATGTATTTTGTCTATATTGGTTTATTTGGTTGGTATTTTCTTTGATCTCTTGATACGACTGATGTTGTGGGTGGTGGCCTTAGCTCACAAATTAGAGAAATTTTTGCGGATGCAAAAAACCAATCTATGGAGTATTTTTCTCCTCATAATCTTGAGGGTTCAATTTATGTGAAACCCCTTTTGAATGTATTTAATGAGGGGATTTCAGAGTGGAGATATTCCTTAGTTTGGCAATTCATTGGAGCAGTCTCAAATTTTGGATTAATGTAGAGGACTACTAATATTCTTTAGGGTGAAAGCTGTCTGATTAGGGTTAGCTTGGCCTGTTCAAATTTGTATGTTTTTTCTTTTGTTAATTCAAGTACATGTGATTGGGTTTTGGTAAGCTATCCTTGACACATCCAAAATAAGCCTTTATTCTTACTTAAATGGGAATCTAATATGAGGAAGCTTGAGTTTGATTTGATTAAGATGCCTATTTGGATTCATCTATTCAATATGCCTTTAGAACTTTACTGCAAATGTGAAATTAGTTACATCACTAGTGCTTTTGGGGAATCCTTTATGTATGTACATTATTACGACTTTAAGTCAATGTTTGGAGTTTACCAACACTTTGGTTGGTTCTAAGATTCAATGATTTGTGGAGGTCATATTTGGTGATGATTCTTCAATTAGTATATTTTTTGAGGTGCCTTGGTTTCCCCTTGTTGCTTGGGTTTCTTTATATTTGGGCATTTAGATAAAACTTGTCCAAAATTGGGAAAGAATACTATTGATGTCTGTAAAGAGAAGGATCCTGTTGGCGATAAGGACAAACTAGGTTATGATATTTCCATTATGCCTAGTGATAAATGTAAGGTAGTGGAAACAACGGTGGAAGTAGAGGCTGAGGGTTTATCCAAGCCTGAGGTTGTTGAGGAATCTAGATTAAAAACTTATGAGTCTTTTCAAGCCATAAGGAAACATAGGGGTAAATTGAGAGTAGAGGTTAAAGTTGGTTCCCTTGATAGCTCTAGGAACAAATTTGAAGTTCTAGAAAACACTGATGGATATTATCCTACTAGAGGGTGGATGAGCATTCTAGGAAGACTATAGTAACTTCCTTCAAGATATCCATGCCTTAATTCCGAAGATTTAAGTGTCACACGAAATCACCAAATAACTAACAATTTTTAAAAACATTTACTTAACATTTGAAAACATAACATTTTACAAAAATAGGGCCTCAATTAAAAAACCAATACATAATACATAAATAAAATATTACAAGTTAAATCATTTCCAAATCATAAGCTCTACATGCCTAATAAGCCATCGTCACTGTACTATATTGAGACTCCACAAATGATATCATTGTCCTATTGCTCTCCACGTAATCTGCAATATGTGAACAAAAAGACATTAATACCTCTATTATAATACGTGCATTAATAACATAAACATTATAACAAGTATAGTTAGAGAAGCAATACTACTATGCAATCAATGATACCAAGCCATCTATCCAAAGTACATCCACTATCACAATAGTATGAGTCTCATGCTTCTCTTAGTTCATGACTAAGGGCTTCACCATGAGAATAAATATATTGTTCTTTAACAAAAATATCATGCATCTATGTATAATCATAGACGACGTACAATTATCACTAAATAAAATGATAGTATACGATATCACTGTTGGGATCACTAGTACACCCCATCTCACAGCAAAAAAAATTATCCGATGATCTCACCCATGATCCAAGTATGAAACTTTAGATTTGGGAGGAAGGGATGCGAGATTTACCTCGATTTCCTGGAAAAACAACAACATGATAGTGTAGTCACGAACAATTCGAATCCTAAGCCTCCAGAAAATTGTCTCGGCCTCTACGTGGTTCACCCGGTTGAGAGAAAATATTTTTTTCTTCTCAAAAAATTATTTTTGAGAATTTCTTGTAAAAGTGGTAGAATGGCTACAAGACCATACTTACCCTTTTATATCAAGTTACCCTCTTAGGGTTTCTTCATATCCGAATTTTATTTATTAAAAGAATTACATTCTCAATTTAATTATTGCAATGTTTATCATATTCGGGTTAATTAAAATTAAATAAATAAATATATTAACTTTAATCATATATGTACTTCACTCATATACAATTAAATTGTACAATTATAATTCATTTAACATCTGCTCATTTCAACCCTGGAGTGTGACCCTATAGGTTCCTGTAACATTAATAGTTATTATTAGAACCATTCTAATATTAAAAATAATGAGTAACATCTAGCAATGTATCATTGGCACCTATGTTGCAAGAAGTCACGATTCAACATAACATCTTTGTGACTAACTCTTTTTTTTATTATATCCTTTTATCCTTTATATCTAGAATAGACACAAGTCTGGGTATAGTCATACTTGTATAGCCCATCTATTATTTCTTGATATCAAAAGTACACTAAAATAAATGAACAACTTGTGATATCTCATATCAACATGTTCGAGCATGTCATGCATTTCTAGTCTCACTTAAACAAGTGGCCTATAATAAATTTTCTATTATATAAGAAGGACAAATCCTATCTTGATCATTTATACTTCACTACATACATCGTGATATGTTCAATATCAGATATTATAATGAAACCATTTATGGAGCATGTTTAACTGTATCAAAACATACAACAATATATGTTAAGGTAGTAATGATCTTAACTCTGAGAATCATACATGTAGTCATCACCATGAGCAATGTGTTGACCGTCATATAATAATCCAAGACACATGTTCATAGCGGGTCAATCCAATATATTGTTCTCTAACAACATACTATTGTATTGATTTTTTGACTTCTTTATGTCAACAACAACTTGTTGTCATCAATCAACTCCATGTTAGCCTTAAATGTATTATTATTGTCCATGCCTATAATAATACTTGAATATGGATCTTTAATAATATTATTATTATATTGAATTTATTATCTTTCAATTCATGTTAGACACAAAATATAACTGAAAACAGTAATGACAATGTTTTATTCAATAAAACCAGAAAAGAAAATGTATTTTTACAATCATCTCATGATTGATCTTTGGGCATACTCTAACAATCTCCCACTAGCACCAATACCAATTACTCACATATCTAATACCAAGTGACTTAGTGTAAGAATCATGCTTCTGTTGTGCTACAAGTTTCATTAGGGGATCGACAATGTTGTCATCCTTGTGTACTCTACATATCTCTACATCTTCTCGATTTATGATCTCTCAAATAAAATACCTAAGAATATATTTGGACCGTTGATGATATCTAGTTCCCTTTTCTTGTACAATGGCTCCATTATTTTCACAATGTAGTTCTGCAGCATCTAATATGTGGGGTACAACCCCACATTCAAATATGAACTTCTTGATCCAAATAACATCTTTTGTTGCTTCACTGGATGTAATATATTTAGCCTCTATTGTAGAATCATCTATTGTTTCTTACTTTGAACTCTTTCTTCTCACAACACCTCTATTAAGACAAACCACAAAACCTGATTGTGATCGTGAGTCATCCTTGTCAGTTTGGAAGCTTGTATCCATGTAACCCTTTACACTAAGCTCTTCTGTTCCTCCATATACAAGGAATGTATCCTTAGTTCTTCATAAGTACTTCAGGATATCTTTAACAACAACCTCATAACCTTCACCAGGGTTGACTTAATACCGACTTGTCATGCTTAAAGCATACAATACATCCATTCTAGTACATATCATGGCATACATGATAGAACCAATAGCCGAAGCATATGGAATCTCATTCATCTATTCTCTATCTTATGGTGTTGAAGGACACGTTTCCTTCGAGAGAGATATGCCATGTCTCATATTCCTCAATACTAAACCTTTTTAGCACTTTATCTATGCATGTACTTTGACTCAGACCTAGGAGTTGTCGTGTTCTATCTCCATAGATCCTAACTCCTAAGATATATGTTGTCTTAACCAAATCTATCAAAGAAAACAACAACTTAACTAGGTCATAAAAGACTTTAAAGTAGGTATATCATTTCCTATGATGAGTATGTCATCATATACAAGATTAGGAATGAAACAATGCTCCCACTAGTCTTCTTGTAAACACAAGGATCATCCTCATTTTTTATAAAACCAAGCTCTTTGATTGCATCATTAAAATGAAGATTCCAGCTTTGACAAGCTTGCTTTAGTCTATAAATAGAACTCTATAGTTTACAATCCTTTCCAACATTTCCTAGAGATAAAAAAACCTTTTGGATATTTCATATACACATCCTATTCAAGTTTTCTATTAAGGAAAACAATTTTGACATCCATTTTCCAGAATTCATAATCATGGAATTCAACTATTGCAAGTAATATACGGATGGATTTAAACATAGCAATAGGGGAGAAAGTTTCTTCATAATTTATACTATGAACATTTTAAAAACCTTTAACGACCAATTACCCTTTGTATGTTTGTACATTATCATCCATGTCAATTTTCTTTTTGAAGACCCATTTACACCCTATAGGTTTGATCCCTTCAGGTGGCTTAACCAATGTCCATACTTTATTTACTGACATGGAATTTATCTCAGAACTCATGGCATCAAGCCATTTCTTAGAGTCTGGGCTCAAAACTGCATCTTGATAAGTTCTAAGCTCATCTTTATACATAAGAAGAGCATCTCCATGTGTGATAATGAGAAATCCATATCTCTCAGGTACATGGCGTTCTCTTGTGGATCTTCACAATGGTTGCTTTTCTAAATCTATTGATTGTTCCTCAATAGTTGTGGAACTTGTTCAACTTCTAGTTCATTGATATGTTGTTCTTGAACTTCTCCAAGTTCAATATTTCTTGCATTCCATTTCTTCGAGAGAAATTCTCTTTCGAGAAAGACTCTCTGTAACATCCTGAA
The DNA here is from genome assembly GCF_006381635.1 of Hibiscus syriacus. Lineage (NCBI taxonomy): Eukaryota > Viridiplantae > Streptophyta > Magnoliopsida > Malvales > Malvaceae > Hibiscus > Hibiscus syriacus. The sequence goes on from NW_024063035.1 coordinate 622,597, forward strand.
ATCCGGGTCAGTGATTAAAATGAGAATTTTTGAAATTTGGTGATAAAAGTAGAATAGTTAAATAGTTCAATGAATTATTGGAAATATAGTTGACGGCTGTTTGGTAATTATTGAATGAATTAAAGGGTAAAATGGTCAATTGACAAGTAAGATTTTTATTTCCCTTTATAAGATAAGGGAACCACATGGAATATGAGAGATTTCTCCAGAGTTCTCTTCTTCTCCTTTCTTCTTCTTCTTCACGTGAAGCCATAAGCAAAGGTAAAATCTCTTATTGGTTGATATTTAGCCGAATTTAAGATTGGGTTTTGATCATTAGATGATAATTAAGCTTAAGGAAAACTTAATTTATCTTAAAACCATAAGATAAAGGAGTCAAGAGAGATTAAAGATTAGAAGTTTTTAAAGGAAATCTTGAATGAAAGTTGATAAGTTAAATTGGAAGTTAAATTTAACTTGTCAAGGGTCTAATTAAGAAGTTAAAAGCCATAGAATTGGAATTAAAACATGTTGCAAAGTTGGTATAATTCTTGAGTTACATATGAGGAATAGAATTTCGAAGTTAAAGATGGTTTATACGGATATAAATTGGTTTAAGCATGTGTATATGAGTTAAGAACATGAAAGGGGATGAAAGATGAAGTATTTGAGTTGATTTGAGTGGATTTTGTGCACGAAATGGAATTCGGGGCTAGTGTGCATCAGTACACATTCAACCTGTACTGATACATCAAGGGTAAATTTCAAAAATTGTTCAGTGTGTATCGATGCACAGGAAGTGCATCGATACACCCCTTAAAAATGGAAATATCGAATGCAATTAGTGCATCGATGCATAGGGAGTGCATCGATACACCCCTTAAGATTAAAACATCGAAGGTGCTTTGTGTATCGATGCATGGGTAGTGCATCGATGCCCATGTTAAGGGTTGCATCGATACATTGTAGAATGTATCGATGCACTTTAATGGGAAATTGAATAAATCGTTATTTCAGTTTATGAAAGAATAGATTAAGTATATCAAATGGGATACTGATAGTATAAATACATGATTGTGTAGATATCGATCGAGAGCAAGTTCTGTAATGATTGAAAGGTTAGAATTGATCAAGAAGAGAAAGAAAGTCATAGGAGTAATTGATAGCAAGTGAGGCCAAGGTGAGTGCATCTTATTTTAATATAGGATCATGTGGAAATTGGACTTGCGATAAGTCTAATTCCTATAGTTATAGTGCATTAAGTCATGAATATAAGTATGTAAATTTCCTGATTTGTATGTATTCATGATTATATGTATTGATATGTTTTTGTATGTGCTATATGATTTATGTAAAAATACTGTTATGTGATATATGAAAATGTAGTGTAAACTACATATAAATGGTAAGACGTGTAAATATATGTACATAGAGAGAAATAAGAGGATAAAATATAATCCATATAACAATGAAATATGAGACTATGTGAATACATTTTTATAAGATAGATTAGGTTAAAATAGGAGAATATGATATAAGTGAGTTTATGAGAAGCGATATGAACTGGGTAAGCATGTATAAAAGTTATATAAACAATAGAAACATGAATTGGGTAAGTACATAGTTAGGTGATCATTTATATGCATTAGTATAATAGAATTATATGATTTAATAATAATTGAGATAAGATAAATAAGATTGACCATAGAATGAAATGAGAATAGTATATTAATTAGGAAGCTTGAACATAAGTGATAATAAGAACATATAAGATAAGCTATAAGGGGAAAACTCATGTACTTGAATAAAATTATGACGTAACTAAGTAAATAGGTTAGATTAATATATATATAAGTGAAATGATAGAAGTGATACATGTTTATAAGTATGTCATAGATTACATGATATAGGTAAATATAATAGAATGAAGCTTAAGCTATATGAGATTATATAAGTTATTAAATATGATATATGTGATTATGAGAAGAAGAACATAAACCATGTGAATATAAGTATAGGTAAAATGATATATATATATATAATGATATATATATATATATATATATATATATATATATATATATATATATATGACTATGAGTTGGAATAATGTTATATGATTTATACTAGGATAAATTATGAGACTATATGTGAAATGAAATGAGTACATATTTATATGATGAGATGGTGAACTATATGAACATGTGAATATATGTCTATGAGAAGACATAAGAATAAGATATAAGCAAGGTGATAAGAAATGTGAAGTAAGGTGTAAAGTTAATATAAGTTGTGTAAAAGTGATCTACATTATTATATGTATATGTGATCCAAGTTATGTGACCTAAGATACGTGAAAGGTGAAAGTGAATTATGTGTATATGTGAATACATGAAATGACATAAATAATAATGCCCATGTTATGTGTCATGAGAGCTAGGGATATAGTTGGCATGCCAAGAGTCGAGGGTCTACGCGGTCCTTCGGGACACATATGTTTTCCTTGGAACATGTGTGATGTCTTTTTGAGACACATACTTGATCATTTTCATATGTATATGATTCTTAACGAAATTTCTACGTGGTCCTTAGGGACTTTTTATATGGCACTTCGGTACAATTCTACGTGACACTTCGGTGCAATTCTACGCGACATTTCGGTGCAATTCTACGTGGAACTTCGGTGCATTTATATGAGCTGTGGTGATAGCATTAGTGCACAACCTCAATAGACTCACATATCTATAGTTCTCAAAAGTGTACATGGGCTAAAAAAAGAGATAACAATGAAGATAATACTTGTGAAGTATATGTTTTGTGATATGAATTGTATTACATGATTGATATGATGATTTGTGTATGGTTTGAATGAGTCATATGTTGATGAAAAGTATGATTAAAGGATATAAATGATAATAATGTGGATAATAGAATAAGATTAATGATGGAAATAATGTGTGATGTGTATATGTGTACATTATATAATGATTGTGTGACATCATGAAGTGATATGTTCATAAACTGTTTAAGCATTTAGAGTTTCCTTTATAAATTTAATGCCTCACTAAGTCATAGACTTAGCGTGTGATTGTTTCACACGTAGGTTACAGAAGGGAGAAGAGAAGCGAAGAAGAGCAAGACAGGTCAACATCTCCCTTACAAAATTTCAGACTAGAAAATAGATGATTTAAATGTGTTTGGTTATTTGAATATAGTTGGCATGTACTAATTGATTGAGTTGAATATGCTCTGATCGATTTTGATTATTTTGGTCAATTTATGTAAATAAACCGCTTGTATTTTAATGAAAGTTTTAAATTTTCTTTGAATTTTGTCAAGAGTAAAAGTTTGAAAAGTCAATGTGACACCTCAGACTCATATTCGGGTCGGGTATGGGTTGGGTGTGTTACACTCTCGTTCGAGCAACAAACATTTTTTCTTATTATGATCAAACAAATAATATCCTTTAGTTTCTTTAAGATATCCAACAAATATATACTTATGAGATTTAAGTTCGATCTTATCCAAACAAGAAATAGAAATAATGTTTTTTGTCAAACTAGACACAAAATAGTAATTCTCTAAATTTAAATTAAGTCCAGTGGACAATGATAAAACATATGTCCCTATAGCTAATGCAACAACTGTTGCTTCATTTCCCACTCGTAGGTCCACATCTCATTTTTCTAGATTCCTTCTCTTTTGCAGTTCTTGTATATAAGTACACATATGAGAACCATAATCGATATCTAATACCTAAGATGTAGATGTTGAAAAATTAACATCAATAACATAAATACTTGAAACAAACGTTCCGTTTGATTTAGCCTTTTTGAACTCTTCAAGGTAAACAATGCAATTTCTTTTTCAATAAATGGTCTTGTCGCATTGGAAACATTTTCCTTCCTTGCTTACTCCTCCTTTGAGTTTCAATGCATCATTTCCTTTGGGCTTGGTCTTGCAGTTACCATTATACTTTTTCATTGTTTTATTCTTTCCCTTCTATTTTTTCATGTTAGTTTCAGCAGTTCGTACATGCCAAGTAATTATGACGAAGTCTTGTTAATTAATTCATATTGAAATTAAAGACAAATGAAGCTATCTAAAAATGATTGTAGGATAACATCTGTAACCAATTAATCTTTAAGAGGAAATCTCAACTTCTCCAACGTCTGGATGTAGCCCATCATCTTGATGACATGACTTCCTACAGGAGATCCCTCGATCATTTTGTATAGAAATAAAGCTTTAGAGGTCTCGTACCTCTCTTGATGTGCTTTCCCCTCATATAGTTCCTTGAGATTTTAGATCATCCCATATGCAACCATGTCTTCATGTTGCTTTTGAAGCTTAAGGGTCATGGTGGCAAGTGATAGCTCTCTAAAAGAGTTATCTTTAGTAGCCTTTTTTTATCTAGGTTTAGTTTGAACTTGAGTATGTTTAGAAGCATTTTAGGATTAAAATTGCATTGTTTTGTAAATTTTGCATGATAGTAGCATTGTGGGTTGCTAAGGGCTAAAATTAATTTTTAATGTTGAAAATTGTTACACTGATACTGTAGCATTGCGGGAAATGCTGAGCGGATGCTGCAACGTTTGTCCAAACTCTAGACGGTTAGGGGAACCTTCTAGATTGGGACAGTTGGCTCGGGAAGCTATCATTTTCCTGGATATTACTTGAAACGTGGGAATCTTTTATTGGGAGATGAAATTCTCATCTAAGCTATAAAAGGGGTGTACTTGAGCACAAAAAGTGTGACGTTTAAGAGCCTTTCCATGTACCCAAATTTCCATGTTAAATCTTCAAACACATGGAAGCTTAAGTCCTCTTCTAGGGATTACTACGATACAAGGGAAGCTTTCTAAGTAGCTGAAAAGTATGCTGCCAATTGATTAGTGTTGTTAATAGTTTGAGCCTTTAATTGATGGACATTGTTAAAGTAGTTCAAAAGGTTTTAATCAATTCTGATGGCATAGATTGAGTGTACAATGTTGCATGAGATTTGAAGTTCATAATATTGTATCTATTGATTTGATAACTGACCAAGCGCTTTTTGGAATGTTGTAGAATGAACTGGTGTTTTTCTTGATAAATCTTATTTTTACAAAATTTAATGACAATAATTTAATCCATGTGGATTCGACATCCGTAACATCAATTGCTACCACTTTATTACTTGAGCGATACATATACTTGTGTTTAAAGTTATAGTGTCTTAAGTAGCATCAACAAGCATTAGACTTCCTACGTCTAACATGTCATCCATGTGTTTCTTAAATTTGTGTTTGTCAGCTCTAGAAGCATTAGCTGCGGACTCATTAGGAACAAGTTCTTTAATGAGATATTCCTTCCTTTCTTGTTTGAGAATAATTTTCAAATTACGAAACCAGTCAAGGAAGTTCAACCAATTCATCTTATCCTTCTTAAGGATCGATCACGATGATAGTGTATTGTTTCCCATTAAATCTACAACAATGGAAATATACAATGTAAGTAAATTTACCGAGTTTAAAATTTATAAATAGGTCTTTATTAATAAATTATTCCCACTATTTTATTCAAAATTAAAAACCCTCATGTTTTAATGAGGGTTTTTAATTTTGAAAAATTTTCTAGAAAGTTATCTAGTGAGTGAGTATCCATATTTCACCATTTTCCTAAATCAACTTTGGCATTTCTTTCAGGAGAATGGTTATTTAGGTAAGTAACACTTTACTAATTACGTCTCAATAATTCCTTTGTTTGGTGACCAACTTTTGTTCAAATCATCTCATGATTTATCCAAATAATTGACCTCTAGGTTTCTAATCCTATTAGAATAACCTAGCTAAATTATTACCAATATCTCAACCGGTGAATATCACTTGCTTATTCTTCTCATTCAACCAAGATAGACTCATGTTCCATTTCTTTGGTAAAACCCACATAATATCGACAAAGTCTTAATGATGGTAAATATTGGAAGATTAAATCAACTTAGATTATAGATAGGGATTTTCATAATTATTTCATCATTGTTCATTTTAATATTAGGCCCTTATTGATCTTATCAATTCATTAGCATGCTAACATATCATTCATTGCATCATATACATGATATATATAAATCAGTAAATAAAATGCAATGGTTATAGCCCAAATAAATAACTAAGGTGGCCCATCCCAAGCCAATGGGAGAACCGTAAATCCTAAAAGTAGAGGTGGCTTCTCAATCATCTTCTCGCTTTAGTCATTCCATTCTTCTACTTCTTCGAAACTTCACATGATTAAAATTTTAGAAACTTATTTTACATATGAGGAGTAAGATGAGAATAGAAATACAATAGTACACAACCACAAGCCATATTTAAAATTTACAACCATTGCAAATAAAGGGTTATAACCATACATTTCAAACATCTTGCATATCATACATATGTCATTTTGAATTTATTAATAATTACCGATATGGGCCTACAATCTTTGTTACCTACGAAGGGGTTAAGGGGCAGAGCCCCAAGCAGGTGTCGACTGCAGCGGGGCAGCTGGAGGGATATTTTAAAAACAATACTCATTTTTCTATGGAAAACCTCACGATTTGATAACTTTTATCAACATAATCGTGTTTTTGGGATTTTCAATCCTGAATGTCTTTTGTAATGGAACAACCATTGTTCCTCTACCGAAAACGATTTTCTATCACAGCCGCAAGTTTATCATATTAATAATTAACGTATAGAAATCAAATTGTACATCAACAAACATATGATTAATGTTTAATCAATGATTATAATAACTTGTTTAACCAGATTAACATATTAATCGCGACAACCATTGAATCGAACATATACACATTACATACTTGCGTAAAACAATAAAATAAAAAATACATCTCATACATATCGCATCAACCGAGTATTTAAACTAGATATAGATGGTACAAGTGGCTCTGATACCACTGTTGGGTTCTCTATACACCCCATGGTGTAGTAAAAAATTATATGACAATCTTACCAGTGATCTAAGTACGAAACTTCGGATTTGGTAGGAAGGAATATGAGATTTACCTTGGATTCCTTGAAAAACAATAATCTGGCAGTGCAGTCACGAACAATTCAAATTCTAAGCCTCGAAAAAATCATCTCGGTCTCTACGCAGCTCACCCGGTTGAGAGCAAATATTTTTTTCATCTAAAATATCGTTTTGAGAATTTTGTGTAAAAATGGTAGAGTGGCTGCTAGACCATACTTACCCTTTTATATCAAGCTATCATTACCCTTAGGGTTTCTTCATATCCTAATTTTATTTATTAAAAGAATTATATTCTCAATTAAATTCTTTTAATATTTATTATATTTGGATTAATTAAAATTAAATACATATCAAATAAACATATTAACTTTAATCCTATATATACTTCACTCACGTACAATTAAAATGTATAATTACAATTCGTTTAGCATCTGGTTATTTCAACCCTGGGGTGACATCCTGTATGTTTTTGTAACATTAGTAGTAATTATTAGAACCATTATAATATTACAAACAATGAGTGACATCTAGCAATATATCATTGTCACCAAAGTTACAAGAAGTCATGATTCGACATAACATCTTTGTGACTAATTCTTTTGTGTGTTATATCCCTTTGTCCTATAACTAGAATAGACACAAGTCTTGTTATAGTCACAGTTGTATAGTCCATCTATTATTTCTTGATATACAGAGTAGACTAAAATAAACAAACAACTTGTTCGAGCATTGCCATGCATTTATAGTCTCACTCAATCAAGTGGCATGTGATATATTTCCTATTATGTAGGAGGAAAAATCCTATATTGATCATTCACACCTCACTACATATAAGTGATATGTTAAATATAAGTCTTTATAGCGCAACCAGTTACGAAGCATGTTTAACTATATCAAAACATACAACAATATATGTTGAAATAGTAATCATCTCAAGTCTAAGGATCATATATATAGTCATCACCATGAGAAATGTTGTGACCATCACATAATAATCCAAGACACATATTCATAGATGGTCAATCCAACATATTGTTCTCTAATATAATACAAATGTATTGATTTTGACATCTCTATATCAATGACATCTCGTCATCAATCAACTCCATGTTAGCCTCAAACGTATTATTATTGTTCATGGCCATAATAATACTTGACTAAGGGTGTTTAATAATAATTATATTATTATATGGACTTTATTATCTTTCACTTCATGATAGATACATGAATATAACTGAAAATAATAATGGTAATGTCTTTATTCAATAAAAATGGTAAAGAAAATGTATTATTTTAGTCATCTCATGATTGGTTTATAGGTATACTCTAATAATTGTAGTCAAGTACTAATCATACATGGAAGAACCTGATATCACAAAAGCATCGATAAAATTTCCACCAACATATAAAGATTTCCTCGTCCTCACATAGTGTTCAAGAAGATCATGGAAGGCAATCCAGTATCATATAAGCCTCGGTAATTCTTGCTCAAACATAGCTGTAACATCCCATAATCAGGGCTAGTGACTAAAATGTAAGTTTTGAAACCTTTAGGTCTTATTTTAAAAAATTTAAGAGTTGAGGGACTTAATTGAGAATATTTTGTGAATGATGGTTTAGTAAATATTGAATAAAGTAAGGGTAAAATTTTCTTTTCAAAGGAAGCATTTTTATCTTTCCTTTATAAAGGATATTAACACATGGAAATGAGGAGGAAAAGGGGAAAGAAAAATATGGAGAGTGAGTTCAGCTATCTTCTTCTTCTTCTTCTTCTTTTCCCGTGTAACCATGAATAAGGTAAGTTGGTCTCAATCATTTTAAAGTTTCTTTTTATTCTTAGAGTGATAAGAAAGCTTAAGGGAAGCTTAAAGTGGCTTAAAACTCAAAGATTTACAAGTTATGAGAGATTAATTAAAATGAGTTTTTGAGTGAATTATTGAAATAGAAGCAGTAAATGGATTTTGAAGTTGAATTTGACTTGTCAAGGGTCTAATTAAGAAGTTATAAGTAATAGAAGTGAATTAAGAACATGTTGGAAATTTAGAAAGATTTTAGTTTCAAGAATTATGATGAGATATTGAAGATGATGAGGTGTTATAGTGATAAAACATGGTTTAAGTATATGTATTTGAGTTTAATGGCATGAAGGGAGTAATAAGTGGAGTTTAGGAAAAGTGATGATAATTTTCGGGTTAGTGAAGCATATTATGGGCTAGTAGTATCGGTACCGACTGAGTAAGTATCGATACTACTAGGTAAAATATGTGATAATTATAAGTAGGGTATTGATACTGCATGAACATTATCAATACCATATGGCAAAAGTGGGATAAATATTCATGGGGTATCGATACTGAAGTGATATGTTGAGTAAATCGATCGACGGAATCGGCCAAGAGGGGGTTGAATTGGCAATTAAAACTTTGGTGGAAGCAGAAAATTGAAAAGATTTGCACAGCGATTTAGAGTGGTTCAACTTTCTCAACCAAAGTCTACATCCACTACCTTAGCTATCCACACTAAGGATTTTCCACAAATTCACTAATTTGTCTTTCTTTTGAGGACAAAGAGTAACCTTACAAATCCCTCAAGAATTATACCCCAAATTCTTGAGAACACTCTCTCCCAAAGAGAACAATACAAATTTTGCAAACTTACAAAATCCTCACAAGGCAAGATGTTTGCACAATTCTAGAATAAAGAAAGAACACTCAAGAATAATACAATTGAGCACAATAAGTGTTCTTGAAAGAAAAAATGAATATTGAAAGAAATAGGCTTGAAAATTCTCAAACTTGAGGTTTGATGCTTTCTCTTTGATTCTCTCTTGAGTCTTGTTGATTGTTGTTTCTTGGTTTTGATCAATGGCTTCTAAGCTTGTTTAAATACACCTTTAAATGATTCTGAACGTTGGGGATTAGTGGAGTCAATAGAGCCGTTTAAGTGTGAAAACAATTAATTAAAGCAATTGGGAGCATTAGTGCGTCGATGCATACCCTAGGTGCATCGGTGCATCAGTGTAAAATTCAAATATTTTGACCATTGGACCCTTAGTGCATCGATGCATCAAGTGCTTTCGATGTTTCAAAATAGCCAGAGTGCATCGATGCATGGCTGGTGCATCGATACATCAAATGCATTCGTTGTTTTCATAAAATCCTCAGTGCATCGGTGCATGGTATGTGCATCGATGCATGAAATGCATTCGATAATCAATTTAATTCATGGTGCATCGATGCATAGATTGGTGCATCGGTGCATCACTATGAAAAATTGATTTTAGGCTTGATTTTGGTCCAAAATACTTTATGAAAATTGTTTCAAAAATAGTTTAAGTATAAAACACAATTTTACACATTTAGTAACGTTTGAATTTGAACTTGAAAGACTTTGAGTAATAATTTGATATTCGATTAAATAAATCGAATATACTTAGAAAATCATTTGTAAAATCTTAAAATTCATTTAATTTAATTTTTTATATCGAAACATCAAAATGTTTTCAACAATCTCCCCCTTTTTGATATAACAAAACACTTGAATAATTTTAAGATTTTCTTTAAAAAATCAAGTTTGAAATTAATTTTGAAATTACTACTCCCCTTACTATAACACTTCTCCCCTTTTAAAACATTATCACTTAACATTTCTCCCCCTTTTTGTTAAATCAAAAAGACTCAAAAATGTAAACAAGGTTGTGAAAAACATTTAGCCAATTGATTAAACCTTTAAATAAGCTTAAGCTGCTAAGATCAAAGATTAAAAGAGAGACTAGCCATTAGTTTCATAATCAATATTCATAAACATGTAATGGATAATTGGTCATAATGAACTAATACATAAATGATGCAAAAATTAATAAACATTAAGCTCAAAATGAAAATTCAAACCAAACCAATATATATTAAGTTTAAAATCCATAAAACATCCAAATCATATTTCCAAACAAAGTCAAAAATTCCAAAGAAAATAATAATCCTTAAATATTCAAAATGTTTTAACAAGAAAAGTTCAACGAAGATCCAAAACAAAACAAGGTCTACTCGTCCATAGAAGGATCGGGAGCAGAGGAGGAAATCGACTTGCATCTCAAGAGAGAGAGCATCCATACGTGCAAGCATATCCCTTTGAAACTCCATCTGTCGAGCTTCCAAAGTGTCTAAGTGTTGATTTACTGCTTCGTGAGTAGCAGCCAAGTGGGATTCAATGAAAGCATACCGTAGATCAAATGTCTCCAAAAACGAACAAAAATATGGAGGCACTTGATCCTCTTGTGGAGCAGGCTCATCATCTGGTAACATGATCATCGATGTCTTGCATAAGTTGTTAAATTCAGGATCATCGTCAGTAGCTAGAGCCAGAGGAGGAGCATGAGAGGAGCTAGGAGCAGCTCGTGAGGAAATAGCTCCCGGAGTTTGCTTTCCTGGTCTAAAGACCCATTGATCGGTTTCCTCGTCTTGTTTCCACTCGGCCTTCTTTAACGAGGTTAGATTGATTGGATTTTGGAGAGGAATGGGATAATCGAGAGAGACGTCTAGACCAAGTTTGATAAAGAGGTTACTAAGAAGACATCCATAAACTAATGTTTCTACATGTTTTGAAGGAACAATATTTATGATATTTACTAGTTGGCTAAAAATAATGTGGGGCAGATTTAATTTGATTTTGTTCTTAATACAGTACATCCACCATAAATCCCTAGCACGAAGAGTGGAGTACCTACCAGCAGATGGTCGAAACCACCACAAGATTATCAAATGAAGAAAACGATCGTGATGAGAACGAAGGGTACTAACACTAGTGTTTGGAATATAGGGATAATCCACATTTTCATTTTCATTATATAATCCATCATCATCTAACCCAAAACGTGAGGCTATAGTTGTGGGGTCAATATTAATATATTGGCCTAAGACATAGGATCTAATAGAAATAGTCCCACATTGAGTATCATTTTGAATGCACACAACATTAGAATAGAAAATGCAGACTAACTGATGAAAAATGACAGGTTTGAGACGAAACAATTTATCAAACTTCCAAGTTTTAAGAATTGGGAGGTATTCAAAATCAATGCCAATCATGGCTTGAAGAGAAGGAATAAGCTCTTCTCGGATTCTATAGGATTGGAAAGACTCCATATACCTATGGTACAGGTCATCTCTACGACGTTCAGGCATGTTGAAACAAAGTCCTATAAGACTATTAGGAGGAGGAGGAACAAGATTTGGAGGTTGGTTTGAACGAGAATAACTCGATGAAGTTCTAGGGTGTTTGGGATTAGACATGGTTTAGGAATCGGAAAAATGAATGTAACATGCAATATGAAACACACGTATGCACAATAATCAATCCCAAAACTCAATTGAGTTCTCAATAATTCAAGGTTCTCTAAACTGAATCCTAATGGGCAAGGTTTTGAAAAACTATTTGAAAATAATATTTGTAAATAATATGTATAGTTTTTCATGAAAACAACATAATTAAATCAAAAACATAAAATTTAGAAATTAAATTTAGATTTTTGATTTTTTTTATTTAAAAATCACAAATTCATTGAAAATCTTTGAGTTTTTTATGAAATTAGTTGTAAAAACTAGTTTGTAATCATCAAACTATCAATGTCCAATATAATGGTCATCCTAGAACTAATTAAAACTAGTCCTAAGATCAAAAATCAATAAAATAAGGTTTTTGAAATATTACCTTGAAAATTTTGGATTTGAGAGGAATGTGATGTTGTTTTGCACGATTTGATGATTAAAGCAGGATTAAGAGTTGAAAAGGTCGAAGATTTTGACAAGATTTCATTGATTTTGAGCAAAAGGAGGATTTATAAAGTGAGAGGGATGAGCGGCTAGACTGGTTAAGTTTTAGGGTTTAATGAAAATGAGAAAATAAGCTTTTTAAACCCAAAACCCGATAGATGCATCGATGCATGACCCCGTGCATCGATGCACATTCAAGGCGTGCATCAGTGCATCAACATGATGAATCGATGCACATTCAAAGGGATGCATCGATGCACTGTTAAGTGTATCAATGCATGAAGCACAAAAATGTCAAAAATCCATTTTAAACACTTAAAATGCTAAATTAATTAGCTCTAGTGGTATTGGCAACTCATATATTGAAATTTAATCATGTTCAATCAATCAAATTAATCTTTAAACAACATTTGTACATAAAATTAATTTTCACCAAATAACATAAACTCCCCCTAACTAATAGCAATGAATGCAATCAAAAATTACCATTATAAGCATTTTTCATTTATTCTTAAAAGTGCTAAAATTATTTTAATCACTAAGTGAAGATAGGTCAGTTAAACCTAATTCTCTCCTAAGTGTCCAAAATATTTCATTGTCTAAAGGTTTTGTAAAGATATCCGCTAATTGATGCAAAGTATCAACATATTCTAGAACTACATCTTCGTTAGTGACATGGTCTCTAATGAAGTGATGTCTTATTTCAATGTGCTTAGTTCTAGAGTGTTGGATGGGATTTTTAGTGAGACAAATAGAACTAGTATTGTCACACTTGATAGGAATGGTACCTACTTTAATTCCATAATCAAAAAGTTGTTATTTCATCCATAAAACTTGTGCACAACAACTAACGGCTGAAATGTATTCCGCTTCAGTGGTAGATAATGCAACACAATTTTGTTTCTTTGAAAACCAAGAAATCAGCATATTTCCAAGGAATTGGCAAGTACCGAAGGTGCTTTTCCTATCTAATTTACATCCTCCATAATCCGCATTAGGAAAAGCATGCAAGCTAAAGCTAGAGTCTCTAGGATACCAAAGTCCTAAACTAGGAGTATCCTTAAGGAATCTAAAGATTCTCTTAACAGCTAGTAAATGTGATTCCTTATGACAAGATTGAAATCTAGCACATAAGAAAACACTAAACATAATGTCCGATCTACTTGCAGTTAGATAAAGCAAAGAGCCAATCATTGACCTATATAATTTAACATCCATACATTTACCTCCTTCATCTAAGTCAAGCTTTGTTGATGAGCTCATTGGAGTGTTATGTGGCTTCCCATTTTCCAGTCCAAACTTCTTGAGCATATCTTTAACGTACTTAGCTTGATTGATGAAGATGTCATCTTTTCTTTGTTTGATTTGGAGTCCCAAGAAAAATGAGAGATTCCCTATCATGCTCATCTAGAATTCACTTTGCATTAGCTTAGAAAATTCTTGGCAAATAACATCATTAGTAGAACCAAATATTATATCATCAACATAAATTTGAAATACTAATAAATCTTTACCTTTATGCTTTAAAAACAATGTAGTGTCAATCTTCCCTTTTGAAAAACCCTTTTAAATTAAAAAAATTGACAATCTTTTATATCAAGCTCTAGGAGCTTGTTTTAAACCATAAAGTGCTTTTGTCAATTTAAGAACATGATTTGGAAATTTTAAATCTTCAAAACCTGGAGGTTGTTCCACATACACTTCTTCCTTTATAAAACCATTTAAAAATGCACTTTTAACATCCATTTGATATAATTTAAATTCATGAAAACATGCAAATGCTAATAACATTCTAATTACTTCCATCCTAGCTACGGAAGTGTATGTTTCATCATAATCTATGCCTTCTTCTTGAGTATAGCCTTAAGCAACGAGTCTGGCCTTGTTTCTCACTATATTACCACTTTCATCAAGCTTATTCCTAAACACCCATCTAGTACCTACAGTAGATTTATTACTAGGTCTTTCAACTAATGTCCATACTTTACTTCTCTCAAATTGATTTAACTCTTCTTGCATAGCCATAATCCAATGTTCATCATTTAATGCTTCTTTAATATTCTTAGGCTCAATGCATGAGGTAAATGCAACATAATTACATATATTTCTAAGAGAAGATCGAGTTGTTACCCCTTTGGATGGATCACCTATGATTTCACCATCATTGACATAGTTATACTCTATTGGATAAGATACTTCTCTTTTTTCAATGGTTAGATTCTTGAGAGGATCATGAGTTTCCTTATTTTTTGTTTCTTCCTTTGATGATGGTTCTCTAACGTCATGTCTAACGTTATTTGTAATTATAACACCTACATCATCATTCACACAATAATCCTTCCTCGGAAGGAGGTTATCATCGAAAACAATATGTATAGACTCTTCTACAACTAAAGTTCTTTTATTAAATACTCGATAAGCTTTAGAATTTAAGGAATAACCCAGAAAAATTCCTTCATCACTTTTAGCATCAAATTTGCCAATATTGTTTTTACCATTGTTTAAAACAAAACATTTACATCCAAAAGGATGAAAATAGCTATTGTTAGGCTTTTTATTTTTGAAAAGTTCATATGGAGTTTTCTTTAAAATAGGCCTAATCATTACTCGATTAATAACATAACAAGCGATATTTGTGGCTTTCGCCTAAAAATATTTTGGCAAATTGTTTTCACAAAGCATGGTTCTAGCCATTTCTTCTAAAGTTCGATTTTTCCTCTCAACAACTCCATTTTGTTGAGGGTTCTATGTGCTAAAAAATTATGGCTAATACCGTTAGAATCATAAATCTCAGTAAATCCAAGATTTTCAAATTCAGTTCCATGATCACTCCTAACACTAGTTATAGAGTAACCTTTTTCATTTTGGATTAGTTTTGAAAACGTGATGAATTTTTCTAATGCTTCATCTTTGGTACTTAAAAGTAGAACCCAAGTGTATCTAGAATAGTCATCTACCAAGACAAATGCATAATGTTTTCCACCCAAGCTAGTAGTCCTAGTTGGCCCAAAATGATCTATATGGATCAATTGTAATACTCTACTAGTTGATACATCATTAATGGATTTAAAAGAAACTCGTTTTTGTTTTCCTTTAGCACAAGCATCACATATTTTATCATTATCAAATTTTAGTTTAGGCAACCCTCGAACTAAATCACCTTGAATTAGTCGGTTCAAAACACTCATAATATCATGTCCTAGTCTCCTATGCCATAACCAACTATCATGCTCATCTTTAGAAACTAGGCATAAATTAGTTATAACAATAGAGTCTAAATGCACCATATAAATGTTTCCTATTCTATGACCAACAAGCATAATCTGATTAGATGCAATGTCAATAACTTTACAACCATTAGTTTCAAATATGACATTGAATCCCTTATCACAAAATTAACTAATACTCAAGAGATTATGCTTTAATCCATTCACATATAAAACATTTTTAATTTGTATGGAAGAGGTATTACCTATAGTACCTATACCTTCAATGTGACCTTTTGAATCATCACCAAAAGTCACTTCTCCTCCATTTGGCGTTAAGCTCAATGAACCGGCTTTTGTCTTTGGTCATGTGTCTCGAGCATCCACTATCAAGGTACCATGAATTTGAATTTTTTCTCGTTCCTTGTAGAAATACTCCTTTTCCTTAGAATCTTCCCCGAATGCCATCAAGCACAAGTTTGCTACTTCTTGTTCCTCTTCATCGGAACCCTCTTCATCGCTCCATGTAGCCACATGAGCTTGTGCTTATTCTTTGATTGACCCTTTCTTTTCAATTGTGGGCAATCAAATTTGACATTCCCTGGCTTTTTGTATTCATAGCAAATGATATGGTCCTTCCCTTTTGGTTCATTTTTGAGGCCTTCATTTCGTTTGAATTTTCTTCCTCGGTAAGGTCTCATCATTTTTCTGAACCGCTTGGCAAACAATGTCATTTCCTCGTCATCGTCATCTTCATCCGAATCACTCTCATCTTTTGTGGATTTGAGAGCAACTCCAATGTTTTTCTTCTTCTCCTTATCATTTGGTGTCTCTTCAATCTTATCGAGGTCCACCTCATCTTCAAGCATCATTTCATGAGTGAGGAGGGAACCGATTAGCTCTTCAAGAGTTAAGGATTTTACATTCTTAGCCTCAATGATTATCGTCTTCTTGGATTGCCATGATTTTGGAAGTGAGTAAACTAACTTCCCCACAAGCTTCTCGTTTGGAATGATCTCTCCATATGTTTTGAGACCATTGACAATCGTTGAGAATCTATCCGCCATAGCTTTGATATCTTCATTTGGTTTCATCCTGAAATTTTCATAGTTATGTGTTAGAAGACTAATTTTAGATTCTTTTACCTCGTCGGTGCCTTCATGAGTGACTTGTAGTTTATCCCATATTTCTTTGGCGGTTGTACAAGATGAAACTCTTCCATATTCATCTGGTCCAAGAGCACAAAATATGATATGGATGGCTTTGGAGTTGAGCTAGAATATTCTTGTCTCTCCTTCACTCCACAATCTTGGATGAGTGAGAGGTTTGATATATCCGTATTCTACAACATTCCATGCTCCCATGTCACTTTCTTGAATTAAATACATCATCCTATTCTTCCAATAGGCATAGTTAGCTCCATTGAAGAAAGGAGGCTTGTTGACGAGCATCGAATCGAGACCGGAGTCAACGTTTGAAGTAGAGGCCATTGATGACTTGATAATCGATGTAACTCTTCCCGAATTGACTCAAGAGGTGATTAAACCTTCAAATGAGTGAGGCTTTGATAGCAATTATTGAGTTAATCGATCGACAGAATCGACCAAGAAGGGGGTGAGTTGGCAATTAAAATTTGGTGGAAGCTTTACAGAAAATTGAAAAGATTTGCACAGTGATTTAGAGTGGTTCGACTTTCTCAACCAAAGTCTACGTCCACTACCTTAGCTATCCACACTAAGGATTTTTCACAAATCCACTAATTTTTCTTTCTTTTGAGGACAAAGAGTAACCTTACAAATCCCTCAAGAATTATACCCCAAATTCTTGAGAACACTCTCTCCCAAATAGAACAATAAAAATTTTGCAAACTTACAAGAAAATCCTCACAAGGCAAGATGTTTGCACAATTCTATAACAAAGAAAGAACACTCAAGAATAATACAATTGAGTACAATAAGTGTGCTTGAAAGCAAAAATGAATATTGAATGAAATAGGCTTGAAAATGCTCAAACTTGAGGTTTGATGCTTTCTCTTTGATTCTCTCTTGATTCTTGTTGATTGTTGTTTCTTGTTTTTGATCAATGGCTTCTAAGCTTGTTTAAATACACCTTCAAATGATTCTGAACGTTAGGGATGATTAGTGGAGTCAATAGAGTCGTTTAAGTGTGAAAATAATTAATTAAAGCAGTTGGGAGAGTTAGTGCATCGATGCATACCCTAGGTACATCGGTGCATCAGTGTAAAATTCAAATATTTTGACCGTTGGACCCTTAGTGCATCGGTGCACTAAGAGTGCATCGATACATCAAGTGCATTTGATGTTTCAAAATAGCCAGAGTGCATCGATGCATGGCTGGTGCATCGATGCATCAAATGCATTCGATGTTTTCATAAAATCCTCAGTGCATCGGTGCATGGTATGTGCATCGATGCATGAAATGCATTCGATTTTCAATTTAATTCATGGTGCATCGATGCATATATTGGTGCATCGGTGCATCACTATGAAAAATTGATTTTAGGCTTGATTTTGGTTCAAAATACTTTATGAAAATTGTTTCAAAAATAGTTTAAATATAAAACACAATTTTACACATTTAGTAAGGTTTGAATTTAAACTTGAAAGACTTTAAGTAATAATTTGATATTCGATTAAATAAATCAAATATACTTAGAAAATCATTTGTAAAATCTTAAAATTCATTTAATTTAATTTATTTATCGAAACATCAAAATGTTTTCGACATGATAGTATCAGTACCATAGGTATCGATAATAATAGGGAGGTATCGGTACCATTTCTTGCAATGAAATTACAGAATTCATAATGGGTATCGATACCGTGGTATGGTATCGATACTACTAGTATAGAGGTATTGGTACTGTGCTTGTAGTACCAATACTACCTAAGTTAGAATTAAGGAATCAGTGCTTTGTTTAGTTTATATTAGTAAGAATCTTTTGAGTAATTCAAATCCCGATATTTATTGGATTATATATTCATGTAGATAATAATCGAGAGCAAAGTCAGGACAAGTTTACCAAGTAATAGTCATCGAGAAAGAGATAAGAGATCGGTATTGACTAGTGAGGTTAGGTGAGTGCATCTTATTTTGATATAGGATTATATGAAAATTAGACTTGCGATAAGTCTATTTTCCATAATTATAGTGCATGAAGTCATGAATACAAGAATGTAATTGACATGATTTTTATGTATGCATGATTATATGTGTTGATATATTCTTGTATGTGCTATATGATTTATGTAAATACATGATTATGTGATAATATGATAATACAATATAAGTTATGTAATTATATGATCATAAGATATAAGTCATGTGACAAGATATATGTGATACATGAAAATATGATATAAGCTACGTATATGTCATAAGCCATGTGATATGTGATATATGAATTATATGGAAATGTTCAACGTGGAAGTGAACTACGTGCCTATGTGAATATGTGACAAACATAAATGATAAATGCCCATGTTATGTGATATGAGAGCTAGGGATATAGTTGGCATGCTAAGAGTCGAGGGTTCGATGTGGTCCTTCGGGATATATATGTAATCCTTTGGAACATAAATATGGTTCTTCAAAACACATATTTGGTCCTTTGGAATATATATGTGATCCTTAAGGAGTGGTTTTTCAGGACATCTATGTGGTCCTTCGGGACAATTTATATATGCCCCTAGTGGGAATTTATACGAGTTGTGGTGACAGTATATGTGCACATCCTCAATGTACTCACATATCTTTAGTTCTCACAAGTGTACATGGGCTATTAAAACATATAATATGAGTAAATTCTATGTGATGTCATGAAGATGATATTATATGATATGTATAAGTGTTAAGTATGAGTTTATAAGATAAAAAGGGATTAAAGATAATGCTAAGAATGTAGATGATGATATATGTGTATATGGGTTTTTGTTATATGAAAGAATGTATACTTTTGTATGATATGATAGTATTAATTGTTCATGCATTGTTATAAGTTAGAGTTTACATTATATGTTTTATTATGCCTCACTAAATCAATAACTTAGCATGTGAGTGTTTCACACGTAGGTTCCGAGAACATGAAAGGTCAGCTTCTCCTTTCTAAAAATCAGATCAGAAAAGATTTGAATCATATGTATTTTGTTTTATTGAAAGTAGTTGGCATGTAATTAAAGATTTGGATCAATTATGCTCTGATAGGTTTTGTAAAACCATATGTTTTATATAATATAAATTATTTAGTTTTATTGTAAAGGTTAAATTAAATTTTTAGTTATTTTGTAAAAGCAAACGATTTGAAAAGTCGATGTTACACCTCAGATTTGGGTCCGGGTCGAATATGGGTTGGGGTGTTACAATAGCATTAACTCGATATCACAAGAAAAGTCAAGACATACATTATGTATATCCATCAGTCAACAATAATGCATTCACACATGCATACAACGGTACCCATAGGCCACACATATCAATCAATGTAGCTCACCTACTCACTACCATAGTACAACAGAAGTAGGTAAGGTCATCCCCTTATTTGTTACAACCCACTCATTCTCTCATCTATAACGTTATGCAATGGTTTATTAGTCTTTTATATCTATTAGTTCATTGACCACTCTATTATGGTCATCTAATACCTAACGACATTTTTGCCATTTCCCTCTAAAGGTATCTTTAGCCTTTTACACTCTTATAAAGATTACTATAACTACTTTAGTCACACTCATCACAATTTCCCTTAATTCACCCTTGAATTTGAGGGATGACTTGTATGTAACCGTCATACACAAGTAAACTAGGTGTTCTTGTTGTTTCCCATGTATTAACAAGGAATGTCTTATGGAATCTTACCTCATAAGGTTTTTACGATTAGCACACATATAACATTATTATCAATTATAACATTTCTAGACTCCTCTCTCGAGAATTCATTAATTACTTAGTCACTTAGTAAAACAACTCTTACTAGCATATGTTATTTCATTCACTTAGGCATACAAGGGTAAAAAAGTAACTTTAGCCTCTCAAGGGAATTTTAGTAATTCATCACACTTTCAAGTATATTGGATGTTTAAGACTTGCGAAAGGAGTACTTAATTAATTATCAAAGTCTTAACACATTTTTTCGTACGCTCTTAGGCTTTTTGTATCACTTATTATGACCAAAGGTATTTAGGTCATTTTACCCATTCAAGGGTAATTATGGCTTCCATAAGTTTATTTTAATATAGGATCATGTGGAAATTGGACTTGCGATAAGTCTAATTCCTATAGTTATAGTGCATTAAGTCATGAATATAAGTATGTAAATTTCCTGATTTGTATGTATTCATGATTATATGTATTGATATGTTTTTGTATGTGCTATATGATTTATAAAAATACTGTTATGTGATATATGAAAATGTAGTGTAAACTACATATAAATGGTGAGACGTGTAAATATATGTACATAGAGAGAAATAAGAGAATAAAATATAATCCATATAACAATGAAATATGAGACTATGTGAATACATTTTTATAAGATAGATTAGGTAAAAATAGGAGAATATGATATAAGTGAGTTTATGAGAAGCGATATGAACTGGGTAAGCATGTATAAAAGTTATATAAACAATAGAAACATGAATTGGGTAAGTACATAGTTAGGTGATCATTTATATGCATTAGTATAATAGAATTATATGATTTAATAATAATTGAGATAAGATAAATAAGATTGACCATAGAATGAAATGAGAATAGTATATTAATTAGGAAGCTTGAACATAAGTGATAATAAGAACATATAAGATAAGCTATAAGGGGAAAACTCATGTACTTGAATAAAATTATGACGTAACTAAGTAAATAGGTTAGATTAATATATATATAGTGAAATGATAGAAGTGATACATGTTTATAAGTATGTCATAGATTACATGATATAGGTAAATATAATAGAATGAAGCTTAAGCTATATGAGATTATATAAGTTATTAAATATGATATATGTGATTATGAGAAGAAGAACATAAACCATGTGAATATAAGTATAGGTAAAATGATATATATATATATATATATATATATATATATATATATATATATATATATATATACTAGGATAAATGAGACTATATGTGAAATGAAATGAGTACATATTTATATGATGAGATGGTGAACTATATGAACATGTGAATATATGTCTATGAGAAGACATAAGAATAAGATATAAGTAAGGTGATAAGAAATGTGAAATAAGGTGTAAAGTTAATATAAGTTGTGTAAAAGTGATCTACATTATTATATGTATATGTGATCCAAGTTATGTGACCTAAGATACGTGAAAGGTGAAAGTGAATTATGTGTATATGTGAATACGTGAAATGACATAAATAATAATGCCCATGTTATGTGTCATGAGAGCTAGGGATATAGTTGGCATGCCAAGAGTCGAGGGTCTACGCGGTCCTTCGGGACACATATGTTTTCCTTGGAACATGTGTGATGTCTTTTGAGACACATACTTGATCATTTTCATATGTATATGATTCTTAAGGAATTTTCTACGTGGTCCTTAGGGACTTTTTATATGACACTTCGGTACAATTCTACGTGACACTTCGGTGCAATTCTATGTGACATTTCGGTGCAATTCTACGTGGAACTTCGGTGCATTTATATGAGCTGTGGTGACAGCATTAGTGCACAACCTCAATAGACTCACATATCTATAGTTCTCAAAAGTGTACATGGGCTAAACAAAGAGATAACAATGAAGATAATACTTGTGAAGCATATGTTTTGTGATATGAATTGTATTACATGATTGATATGATGATTTGTGTATGGTTTGAATGAGTCATATGTTGATGAAAAGTATGATTAAAGGATATAAATGATAATAATGTGGATAATATAATAAGATTAATGATGGAAATAATGTGTGATGTGTATATGTGTACATTATATAATGATTGTGTGACATCATGAAGTGATATGTTCATACCAGTTTAAGCATTTAGAGTTTCCTTTATAAATTTAATGCCTCACTAAGTCATAGACTTAGTGTGTGATTGTTTCACACGTAGGTTACAGAAGCGAGAAGAGAAGCGAAGAAGAGCAAGACAGGTCAACATCTCCCTTACAAAATTTCAGACTAGAAAATAGATGATTTAAATGTGTTTGGTTAATTTGAATATAGTTGGCATGTACTAATTGATTGAGTTGAATATGCTCTGATCGATTTTGATTATTTTGGTCAATTTATGTAAATAAACCGCTTGTATTTTAATGAAAGTTTTAAATTTTCTTTGAATTTTGTCAAGAGTAAAAGTTTGAAAAGTCAATGTGACACCTCAGACTCATATTCGGGTCGGGTACGGGTTGGGTGTGTTACACTCTCGTTCGAGCAACAAACATTTTTTCTTATTATGATCAAACAAATAATATCCTTTAGTTTCTTTAAGATATCCAACAAATATATACTTATGAGATTTAAGTTCGATCTTATCCAAACAAGAAATAGAAATAATGTTTTTTGTCAAACTAGACACAAAATAGTAATTCTCTAAATTTAAATTAAGTCCAGTGGACAATGATAAAACATATGTCCCTATAGCTAATGCAACAACTGTTGCTTCATTTCCCACTCGTAGGTCCACATCTCATTTTTCTAGATTCCTTCTCTTTTGCAGTTCTTGTATAGAAGTACACATATGAGAACCATAATCGATATCTAATACCTAAGATGTAGATGTTGACAAATTAACATCAATAACATAAATACTTGAAACAAACGTTCCTTTTGATTTAGCCTTTTTGAACTCTTCAAGGTAAACAATGCAATTTCTTTTTCAATATATGGTCTTGTCGCATTGGAAACATTTTCCTTCCTTGCTTACTCCTCCTTTGAGTTTCAATGCATCATTTCCTTTGGGCTTGGTCTTGCAGTTACCATTATACATTTTCATTGTTTTATTCTTTCCCTTCTATTTTTTCATGTTAGTTTCAGCAGTTCGTAACATGCCAAGTAATTATGACGAAGTCTTGTTAATTAATTCATATTGAAATTAAAGACAAATGAAGCTATCCAAAAATGATTGTAGGATAACATCTGTAACCAATTAATCTTTAAGAGGAAATCTCAACTTCTCCAACGTCTGGATGTAGCCCATCATCTTGATGACATGACTTCCTACAGGAGATCCCTCGATCATTTTGTATAGAAATAAAGCTTTAGAGGCCTCGTACCTCTCTTGATGTGCTTTCCCCTCATATAGTTCCTTGAGATTTTAGATCATCCCATATGCAACCATGTCTTCATGTTGCTTTTGAAGCTTAAGGGTCATGGTGGCAAGTGATAACTCTCTAAAAGAGTTATCTTTAGTAGCCTTTTTTATCTAGGTTTAGTTTGAACTTGAGTATGTTTAGAAGCATTTTAGGATTAAAATTGCATTGTTTTGTAAATTTTGCATGATAGTAGCATTGTGGGTTGCTAAGGGCTAAAATTAATTTTTAATGTTGAAAATTGTTACACTGATAATGTAGCATTGCGGGAAATGCTGAGCGGATGCTGCAACGTTTGGTCCAAACTCTAGACGGTTAGGGGAACCTTCTAGATTGGGACAGTTGGCTCGGGAAGCTATCATTTTCCTGGATATTACTTGAAACGTGGGAATCTTTTATTGGGAGATGAAATTCTCATCTAAGCTATAAAAGGGGTGTACTTGAGCACAAAAAGTGTGACGTTTAAGAGCCTTTCCATGTACCCAAATTTCCATGTTAAATCTTCAAACACATGGAAGCTTAAGTCCTCTTCTAGGGATTACTACGATACAAGGGAAGCTTTCTAAGTAGCTGAAAAG
Organism: Hibiscus syriacus; assembly: GCF_006381635.1. Classification (NCBI taxonomy): domain Eukaryota; kingdom Viridiplantae; phylum Streptophyta; class Magnoliopsida; order Malvales; family Malvaceae; genus Hibiscus; species Hibiscus syriacus. Next base: position 647,437 of record NW_024063035.1, read on the forward strand.
TATGCTGCCAATTGATTAGTGTTGTTAATAGTTTGAGCCTTTAATTGATGGACATTGTTAAAGTAGTTCAAAAGGTTTTAATCAATTCTGATGGCATAGATTGAGTGTACAATGTTGCATGAGATTTGAAGTTCATAATATTGTATCTATTGATTTGATAACTGACCAAGCGCTTTTTGGAATGTTGTAGCATGAACTGGTGTTTTTCTTGATAAATCTTATTTTTACAAACTTTAATGACAATAATTTGATCCATGTGGATTCGACATCCGTAACATCAATTGCTACCACTTTATTACTTGAGCGATACATATACTTGTGTTTAAAGTTATAGTGTCTTAAGTAGCATCAACAAGCATTAGACTTCCTACGTCTAACATGTCATCCATGTGTTTCTTAAATTTGTGTTTGTCAGCTCTAGAAGCATTAGCTGCGGACTCATTAGGAACAAGTTCTTTAATGAGATATTCCTTCCTTTCTTGTTTGAGAATAATTTTCAAATTACGAAACCAGTCAAGGAAGTTCAACCAATTCATCTTATCCTTCTTAAGGATCGATCACGATGATAGTGTATTGTTTCCCATTAAATCTACAACAATGGAAATATACAATGTAAGTAAATTTACCGAGTTTAAAATTTATAAATAGGTCTTTATTAATAAATTATTCCCACTATTTTATTCAAAATTAAAAACCCTCATGTTTTAATGAGGGTTTTTAATTTTGAAAAATTTTCTAGAAAGTTATCTAGTGAGTGAGTATCCATATTTCACCATTTTCCTAAATCAACTTTGGCATTTCTTTCAGGAGAATGGTTATTTAGGTAAGTAACACTTTACTAATTACATCTCAATAATTCCTTTGTTTGGTGACCAACTTTTGTTCAAATCATCTCATGATTTATCCAAATAATTGACCTCTAGGTTTCTAATCCTATTAGAATAACCTAGCTAAATTATTACCAATATCTCAACCGGTGAATATCACTTGCTTATTCTTCTCATTCAACCAAGATAGACTCATGTTCCATTTCTTTGGTAAAACCCACATAATATCGACAAAGTCTTAACGATGGTAAATATTGGAAGATTAAATCAACTTAGATTATAGATAGGGATTTTCATAATTATTTCATCATTTTCATTTTAATATTAGGCCCTTATTGATCTTATCAATTCATTAGCATGCTAACATATCATTCATTGCATCATATACATGATATATATAAATCAGTAAATAAAATGCAATGGTTATAGCCCAAATAAATAACTAAGGTGGCCCATCCCAAGCCAATGGGAGAACCGTAAATCCTAAAGGTAGAGGTGGCTTCTCAATCATCTTCTCGCTTTAGTCATTCCATTCTTCTACTTCTTCGAAACTTCACATGATTAAAATTTTAGAAACTCATTTTACATATGAGGGAGTAAGATGAGAATAGAAATACAATAGTACACGACCACAAGCCATATTTAAAATTTACAACCATTGCAAATAAAGGGTTATAACCATACATTTCAAACATCTTGCATATCATACATATGTCATTTTGAATTTATTAATAATTACCGATATGGGCCTACAATCTTTGTTACCTACGAAGGGGTTAAGGGGCAGAGCCCCAAGCAGGTGTCGACTGCAGCGGGGCGGCTGGAGGGATATTTTAAAAACAATACTCATTTTTCTATGGAAAACCTCACGATTTGATAACTTTTATCAACATAATCGTGTTTTTGGGATTTTCAATCCTGAATGTCTTTTGTAATGGAACAACCATTGTTCCTCTACCGAAAACGATTTTCTATCACAGCCGCAAGTTTATCATATTAATAATTAACGTACAGAAATCAAATCGTACATCAACAAACATATGATTAATGTTTAATCAATGATTATAATAACTTGTTTAACCAGATTAACATATTAATCGCGACAACCATTGAATCGAACATATACACATTACATACTTGCGTAAAACAATAAAATAAAAAATACATCTCATACATATCGCATCAACCAAGTATTTAAACTAGATCTAGATGGTACAAGTGGCTCTGATACCACTGTTGGGTTCTCTATACACCCCATGGTGTAGTAAAAAATTATATGACAATCTTACCAGTGATCTAAGTACGAAACTTCGGATTTGGTAGGAAGGAATATGAGATTTACCTTGGATTCCTTGAAAAACAATAATCTGGCAGTGCAGTCACGAACAATTCAAATTCTAAGCCTCGAAAAAATCATCTCGGCCTCTACGCAGCTCACCCGGTTGAGAGCAAATATTTTTTTCATCTAAAATATCGTTTTTGAGAATTTTGTGTAAAAATGGTAGAGTGGCTGCTAGACCATACTTACCCTTTTATATCAAGCTATCATTACCCTTAGGGTTTCTTCGTATCCTAATTTTATTTATTAAAAGAATTATATTCTCAATTAAATTCTTTTAATATTTATTATATTTGGATTAATTAAAATTAAATACATATCAAATAAACATATTAACTTTAATCCTATATATACTTCACTCACGTACAATTAAAATGTATAATTACAATTCGTTTAGCATCTGGTTATTTCAACCCTGGGGTGACATCCTGTATGTTTTTGTAACATTAGTAGTAATTATTAGAACCATTATAATATTACAAACAAAGAGTGACATCTAGCAATATATCATTATCACCAAAGTTACAAGAAGTCATGATTCGACATAACATCTTTGTGACTAATTCTTTTGTGTGTTATATCCCTTTGTCCTATAACTAGAATAGACACAAGTCTTGTTATAGTCACAGTTGTATAATCCATCTATTATTTCTTGATATATAGAGTAGACTAAAATAAACAAACAACTTGTGATATCTCGTATCAACTTGTTCGAGCATTGCCATGCATTTATAGTCTCACTCAATCAAGTGGCATGTGATATATTTCCTATTATGTAGGAGGAAAAAACCTATATTGATCATTCACACCTCACTACATACATAGTGATATGTTAAATATAAGTCTTTATAGCGCAACCAGTTACGAAGCATGTTTAACTATATCAAAACATACAACAATATATGTTGAAATAGTAATCATCTCAAGTCTAAGGATCATATATATAGTCATCACCATGAGAAATGTTGTGACCATCACATAATAATCCAAGACACATATTCATAGATGGTCAATCCAACATATTGTTCTCTAATATAATACAAATGTATTGATTTTGACATCTCTATATCAATGACATCTCGTCATCAATCAACTCCATGTTAGCCTCAAACGTATTATTATTGTTCATGCCCATAATAATACTTGACTAAGGGTGTTTAATAATAATTATATTATTATATGGACTTTATTATCTTTCACTTCATGATAGACACATGAATATAACTGAAAATAATAATGGTAATGTCTTTATTCAATAAAAATGGTAAAGAAAATGTATTATTTTAGTCATCTCATGATTGGTTTATAGGTATACTCTAATAATTGTAGTCAAGTACTAATCATACATGGAAGAACCTGATATCACAAAAGCATCGATAAAATTTCCACCAACATATAAAGATTTCCTCGTCCTCACATAGTGTTCAAGAAGATCATGGAAGGCAATCTAGTATCATATAAGCCTCGGTAATTCTTGCTCAAACATAGCTGTAACATCCCATAATCAGGGCTAGTGACTAAAATGTAAGTTTTGAAACCTTTAGGTCTTATTTTAAAAAATTTAAGAGTTGAGGGACTTAATTAAGAATATTTTGTGAATGATGGTTTAGTAAATATTGAATAAAGTAAGGGTAAAATTTTCTTTTCAAAGGAAGCATTTTTATCTTTCCTTTATAAAGGATATTAACACATGGAAATGAGGAGGAAAAGGGGAAAGAAAAATATGGAGAGTGAGTTCAGCTATCTTCTTCTTCTTCTTCTTCTTTTCCCGTGTAACCATGAATAAGGTAAGTTGGTCTCAATCATTTTAAAGTTTCTTTTTATTCTTATAGTTATAAGAAAGCTTAAGGGAAGCTTAAAGTGGCTTAAAACTCAAAGATTTACAAGTTATGAGAGATTAATTAAAATGAGTTTTTGAGTGAATTATTGAAATAGAAGCAGTAAATGGATTTTGAAGTTGAATTTGACTTGTCAAGGGTCTAATTAAGAAGTTATAAGTAATAGAAGTGAATTAAGAACATGTTGAAAATTTAGAAAGATTTTAGTTTCAAGAATTATGATGAGATATTGAAGATGATGAGGTGTTATAGTGATAAAACATGGTTTAAGTATATGTATATGAGCTTAATGGCATGAAGGGAGTAATAAGTGGAGTTTAGGAAAAGTGATGATAATTTTCGGGTTAGTGAAGCATATTATGGGCTAGTAGTATCGGTACCGACTGAGTAAGTATCGATACTACTAGGTAAAATATGTGATAATTATAAGTAGGGTATTGATACTGCATGAACATTATCAATACCTTATGGAAAAAGTGGGATAAATATTCATGGGGTATCGATAATGAAGTGATATGTTGAGTAAATCGATCGACGGAATCGGCCAAGAGGGGGGTGAATTGGCAATTAAAACTTTGGTGGAAGCTTTTGCAGAAAATTGAAAAGATTTGCACAGCGATTTAGAGTGGTTCAACTTTCTCAACCAAAGTCTACGTCCACTACCTTAGCTATCCACACTAAGGATTTTCCACAAATTCACTAATTTGTCTTTCTTTTGAGGACAAAGAGTAACCTTACAAATCCCTCAAGAATTATACCCAAATTCTTGAGAACACTCTCTCCCAAAGAGAACAATACAAATTTTGCAAACTTACAAAATCCTCACAAGGCAAGATGTTTGCACAATTCTAGAATAAAGAAAGAACACTCAAGAATAATACAATTGAGCACAATAAGTGTTCTTGAAAGAAAAAATGAATATTGAAAGAAATAGGCTTGAAAACTCTCAAACTTGAGGTTTGATGCTTTCTCTTTGATTCTCTCTTGAGTCTTGTTGATTGTTGTTTCTTGTTTTTGATCAATGGCTTCTAAGCTTGTTTAAATACACCTTTAAATGATTCTGAACGTTGGGGATGATTAGTGGAGTCAATAGAGCCGTTTAAGTGTGAAAAAAATTAATTAAAGCAATTGGGAGCGTTAGAGCGTCGATGCATACCCTAGGTACATCGGTGCATCAGTGTAAAATTCAAATATTTTGACCATTGGACCCTTAGTGCATCGATGCATCATGTGCTTTCGATGTTTCAAAATAGCCAGAGTGCATCGATGCATGGCTGGTGCATCGATACGTCAAATGCATTCGTTGTTTTCATAAAATCCTCAGTGCATCGGTGCATGGTATGTGCATCGATGCATGAAATGCATTCGATAATCAATTTAATTCATGGTGCATCGATGCATAGATTGGTGCATCGGTGCATCACTATGAAAAATTGATTTTAGGCTTGATTTTGGTCCAAAATACTTTATGAAAATTGTTTCAAAAATAGTTTAAGTATAAAACACAATTTTACACATTTAGTAACGTTTGAATTTGAACTTGAAAGACTTTGAGTAATAATTTGATATTCGATTAAATAAATCGAATATACTTAGAAAATCATTTGTAAAATCTTAAAATTCATTTAATTTAATTTTTCATATCGAAACATCAAAATGTTTTCAACAATCTCCCCCTTTTTGATATAACAAAACACTTGAATAATTTTAAGATTTTCTTTAAAAAATCAAGTTTGAAATTAATTTTGAAATTACTACTCCCCCATACTATAACACTTCTCCCCTTTTAAAACATTATCACTTAACATTTCTCCCCCTTTTTGTTAAATCAAAAAGACTCAAAAATGTAAACAAGGTTGTGAAAAACATTTAGCCAATTGATTAAACCTTTAAATATAGCTTAAGCTGCTAAGATCAAAGATTAAAAGAGAGACTAGCCATTAGTTTCATAATCAATATTCATAAACATGTAATGGATAATTGGTCATAATGAACTAATACATAAATGATGCAAAAATTAATAAACATTAAGCTCAAAATGAAAATTCAAACCAAACCAATATATATTAAGTTTAAAATCCATAAAACATCCAAATCATATCTCCAAACAAAGTCAAACAATCCAAAGAAAATAATAATCCTTAAATATTCAAAATGTTTTAACAAGAAAAGTTCAACGAAGATCCAAAACAAAACAAGGTCTACTCGTCCATAGAAGGATCGGGAGGCAGAGGAGGAAATTGAACTTGCATCTCAAGAGAGAGAGCATCCATACGTGCAAGCATATCCCTTTGAAACTCCATCTGTCGAGCTTCCAAAGTGTCTAAGTGTTGATTTACTGCTTCGTGAGTAGCAGCCAAGTGGGATTCAATGAAAGCATACCGTAGATCAAATGTCTCCAAAAACGAACAAAAATATGGAGGCACTTGATCCTCTTGTGGAGCAGGCTCATCATCTGGTACATGATCATCGATGTCTTGCATAAGTTGTTGAAATTCAGGATCATCGTCAGTAGCTAGAGCCAGAGGAGGAGCATGAGAGGAGCTAGGAGCAGCTCGTGAGGAAATAGCTCCCGGAGTTTGCTTACCTGGTCTAAAGACCCATTGATCGGTTTCCTCGTCTTGTTTCCACTCGGCCTTCTTTAACGAGGTTAGATTGATTGGATTTTGGAGAGGAATGGGATAATCGAGAGAGACGTCTAGACCAAGTTTGATAAAGAGGTTACTAAGAAGACATCCATAAACTAATGTTTCTACATGTTTTGAAGGAACAATATTTATGATATTTACTAGTTGGCTAAAATAATGTGGGGCAGATTTAATTTGATTTTGTTCTTAATACAGTACATCCACCATAAATCCCTAGCACGAAGAGTGGAGTACCTACCAGCAGATGGTCGAAACCACCACAAGATTATCAAATGAAGAAAACGATCGTGATGAGAACGAAGGGTACTAACACTAGTGTTTGGAATATAGGGATAATCCACATTTTCATTTTCATTATATAATCCATCATCATCTAACCCAAAACGTGAGGCTATAGTTGTGGGGTCAATATTAATATATGGCCTAAGACATAGGATCTAATAGAAATAGTCCCACATTGAGTATCATTTTGAATGCACACAACATTAGAATAGAAAATGCAGACTAACTGATGAAAAATGACAGGTTTGAGACGAAACAATTTATCAAACTTCCAAGTTTTAAGAATTGGGAGGTATTCAAAATCAATGCCAATCATGGCTTGAAGAGAAGGAATACGCTCTTCCCGGATTCTATAGGATTGGAAAGACTCCATATACCTATGGTACAGGTCATCTCTACGACGTTCAGGCATGTTGAAACAAATTCCTATAAGACTATTAGGAGGAGGAGGAACAAGATTTGGAGGTTGGTTTGAACGAGAATAACTCGATGAAGTTCTAGGGTGTTTGGGATTAGACATGGTTTAGGAATCGGAAAAATGAATGTAACATGCAATATGAAACACACGTATGCACAATAATCAATCCCAAAACTCAATTGAGTTCTCAATAATTCAAGGTTCTCTAAACTGAATCCTAATGGGCAAGGTTTTGAAAAACTATTTGAAAATAATATTTGTAAATAATATGTATAGTTTTTCATGAAAACAACATAATTAAATCAAAAACATCAAATTTAGAAATTAAATTTAGATTTTTGATTTTTTTTATTTCAAAAATTCACAAATTCATTGAAAATCTGTGAGTTTTTTATGAAATTAGTTGTAAAAACTAGTTTGTAATCATCAAACTATCAATGCCCGATATAATGGTCATACTAGAACTAATTAAAACTAGTCCTAAGATCAAAAATCAATAAAATAAGGTTTTTGAAATATTACCTTGAAAATTTTGGATTTGAGAGGAATGTGATGTTGTTTTGCACGATTTGATGATTAAAGCAGGATTAAGAGTTGAAAAGGTCGAAGATTTTGACAAGATTTCATTGATTTTGAGCAAAAGGAGGATTTATAAAGTGAGAGGGATGAGTGGCTAGACTGGTTAAGTTTTAGGGTTTAATAAAAATGAGAAAATAAGCTTTTTAAACCCAAAACCCGATAGATGCATCGATGCATGACCCCGTGCATCGATGCACATTCAAGGCGTGCATCAGTGCATCAACATGATGAATCGATGCACATTCAAAGGGATGCATCGATGCACTGTTAAGTGTATCGATGCATGAAGCACAAAAATGTCAAAAATCCATTTTAAACACTTAAAATGCTAAATTAATTAGCTCTAGTGGTATTGGCAACTCATATATTGAAATTTAATCATGTTCAATCAATCAAATTAATCTTTAAACAACATTTGTACATAAAATTAATTTTCACCAAATAACATAAACTCCCCCTAACTAATAGCAATGAATGCAATCAAAAATTACCATTATAAGCATTTTTCATTTATTCTTAAAAGTGCTAAAATTATTTTAAACACTAAGTGAAGATAGGTCAGTTAAACCTAATTCTCTCCTAAGTGTCCAAAATCTTTCATTGTCTAAAGGTTTTGTAAAGATATCCGCTAATTGATGCAAAGTATCAACATATTCTAGAACTACATCTTCGTTAGTGACATGGTCTCTAATGAAGTGATGTCTTATTTCAATGTGCTTAGTTCTAGAGTGTTGGATGGGATTTTTAGTGAGACACATAGAACTAGTATTGTCACACTTGATAGGAATGGTACCTACTTTAATTCCATAATCAAAAAGTTGTTATTTCATCCATAAAACTTGTGCACAACAACTACCGGCTGAAATGTATTCCGCTTCAGTGGTAGATAATGCAACACAATTTTGTTTCTTTGAAAACCAAGAAATCAGCATATTTCCAAGGAATTGGCAAGTACCGGAGGTGCTTTTCCTATCTAATTTACATCCTCCATAATCCGCATTAGGAAAAGCATGAAAGCTAAAGCTAGAGTCTCTAGGATACCAAAGTCCTAAACTAGGAGTATCCTTAAGGTATCTAAAGATTCTCTTAACAGCTAGTAAATGTGATTCCTTATGACAAGATTGAAATCTAGCACGTAAGAAAACACTAAACATAATGTCCGATCTACTTGCAGTTAGATAAAGCAAAGAGCCAATCATTGACCTATATAATTTAACATCCACACATTTACCTCCTTCATCTAAGTCAAGCTTTGTTGATGAGCTCATTGGAGTGTTATGTGGCTTCCCATTTTCCAGTCCAAACTTCTTGAGCATATCTTTAACGTACTTAGCTTGATTGATGAAGATGTCATCTTTTCTTTGTTTGATTTGGAGTCCCAAGAAAAATGAGAGCTTCCCTATCATGCTCATCTAGAATTCACTTTGCATTAGCTTAGAAAATTCTTGGCAAATAACATCATTAGTAGAACCAAATATTATATCATCAACATAAATTTGAAATACTAATAAATCTTTACCTTTATGCTTTAAAAACAATGTAGTGTCAATCTTCCCTTTTGAAAAACCTTTTTAAATTAAAAAATTTGACAATCTTTTATATCAAGCTCTAGGAGCTTGTTTTAAACCATAAAGTGCTTTTGTCAATTTAAGAACATGATTTGGAAATTTTAAATCTTCAAAACCTGGAGGTTGTTCCACATACACTTCTTCCTTTATAAAACCATTTAAAAATGCACTTTTAACATCCATTTGATATAATTTAAATTCATGAAAACATGCAAATGCTAATAACATTCTAATTGCTTCCATCCTAGCTACGGAAGTGTATGTTTCATCATAATCTATGCCTTCTTCTTGAGTATAGCCTTGAGCAACGAGTCTGGCCTTGTTTCTCACTATATTACCACTTTCATCATGCTTATTCCTAAACACCCATCTAGTACCTACAATAGATTTATTACTAGGTCTTTCAACTAATGTCCATACTTTACTTCTCTCAAATTGATTTAACTCTTCTTGCATAGCCATAATCCAATGTTCATCATTTAATGCTTCTTTAATATTCTTAGGCTCAATGCATGAGATAAATGCAACATAATTACATATATTTCTAAGAGAAGATCGAGTTGTTACCCCTTTGGATGGATCACCTATGATTTCACCATCCTTGACATAGTTATACTCTATTGGATAAGATACTTCTCTTTTTTCAATGGTTAGATTCTTGAGAGGATCATGAGTTTCCTCATTTTTTGTTTCTTCCTTTGATGATGGTTCTCTAACGTCATGTCTAACGTCATTTGTAATTATAACACCTACATCATCATTCACACAATAATCCTTCCTCGGAAGGAGGTTATCATCGAAAACAACAAGTATAGACTCTTCTACAACTAAAGTTCTTTTATTAAATACTCGATAAGCTTTAGAATTTAAGGAATAACCCAAAAAAAATTCCTTCATCACTTTTAGCATCAAATTTGCCAATATTGTTTTTACCGTTGTTTAAAACAAAACATTTACATCCAAAAGGATGAAAATAGCTATTGTTAGGCTTTTTATTTTTGAAAAGTTCATATGGAGTTTTCTTTAAAATAGGCCTAATCATTACTCGATTAATAACATAACAAGCGATATTTGTGGCTTCCGCCCAAAAATATTTTGGTAAATTGTTTTCACAAAGCATGGTTCTAGCCATTTCTTCTAAAGTTCGATTTTTCCTCTCAAAAAAACTCCATTTTGTTGAGGGTTCTATGTGCTAAAAAATTATGGCTAATACCGTTAGAATCATAAATCTCAGTAAATCCAAGATTTTCAAATTCAGTTCCATGATCACTCCTAACACTAGTTATAGAGTAACCTTTTTCATTTTGGATTAGTTTTGAAAACGTGATGAATTTTTCTAATGCTTCATCTTTGGTACTTAAAAGTAGAACCCAAGTGTATCTAGAATAGTCATCTACCAAGACAAATGCATAATGTTTTCCACCCAAGCTAGTAGTCCTAGTTGGCCCAAAATGATCTATATGGATCAATTGTAATACTCTACTAGTTGATACATCATTAATGGATTTAAAAGAAACTCGCTTTTGTTTTCCTTTAGCACAAACATCACAGATTTTATCATTATCAAATTTTAGTTTAGGCAACCCTCGAACTAAATCACCTTGAATTAGTCGTTGCAAAACACTCATAATATCATGTCCTAGTCTCCTATGCCATAACCAACTATCATGCTCATCCTTAGAAACTAGGCATAAATTAGTTATAACAATAGAGTCTAAATGCACCATATAAATGTTTCCTATTCTATGACCAACAAGCATAATCTGATTAGATGCAATGTCAATAACTTTACAACCATTAGTATCAAATATGACATTGAATCCCTTATCACAAAATTAACTAATACTCAAGAGATTATGCTTTAATCCATTCACATATAAAAAACATTTTTAATTTGTATGGAAGAGGTATTACCTATAGTACCTATACCTTCAATGTGACCTTTTGAATCATCACCAAAAGTCACTTCTCCTCCATTTCTGGCGTTAAGCTCAATGAACCAGCTTTTGTCTTTGGTCATGTGTCTCGAGCATCCACTATCAAGGTACCATGAATTTGAATTTGTTTCTCGTTCCTTGTAGAAATACTCCTTTTCCTTAGAATCTTCCCCGAATGCCATCAAGCACAAGTTTGCTACTTCTTGTTCCTCTTCATCGGAACCCTCTTCATCGCTCCATGTAGCCACATGAGCCTTGTGCTTATTCTTTGATTGACCCTTTCTTTTCAATTGTGGGCAATCAAATTTTACATTCCCTGGCTTTTTGTATTCATAGCAAATGATATGGTCCTTCCCTTTTGGTTCATTTTTGAGGCCTTCATTTCGTTTGAATTTTCTTCCTCGGTAAGGTCTCATCATTTTTCTGAACTGGTTGGCAAACAATGTCATTTCCTCGTCATCGTCATCTTCATCCGAATCACTCTCATCTTTTGTGGATTTGAGAGCAACTCCAATGTTTTTCTTCTTCTCCTTATCATTTGGTGTCTCTTCAATCTTATCGAGGTCCACCTCATCTTCAAGCATCATTTCATGAGTGAGGAGGGAACCGATTAGCTCTTCAAGAGTTAAGGATTTTACATTCTTAGCCTCAATGATTATCGTCTTCTTGGATTGCCATGATTTTGGAAGTGAGTAAACTAACTTCCCCACAAGCTTCTCGTTTGGAAAGATCTATCCATATGTTTTGAGACCATTGACAATCGTTGAGAATCTATCCGCCATAGCTTTGATATCTTCATTTGGTTTCATCCTGAAATTTTCATAGTTATGTGTTAGAAGACTAATTTTAGATTCTTTTACCTCGTCGGTGCCTTCATGAGTGACTTGTAGTTTATCCCATATTTCTTTGGCGGTTGTACAAGATGAAACTCTTCCATATTCATCTGGTCCAAGAGCACAAAATATGATATGGATGGCTTTGGAGTTGAGCTAGAATATTCTTGTCTCTCCTTCACTCCACAATCTTGGATGAGTGAGAGGTTTGATATATCCGTCTTCTACAACATTCCATGCTCCCATGTCACTTTCTTGAATTAAATACATCATCCTATTCTTCCAATAGGCATAGTTAGCTCCATTGAAGAAAGGAGGCTTGTTGACGAGCATCGAATCGAGACCGGAGTCAACGTTTGAAGTAGAGGCCATTGATGACTTGATAATCGATGTAACTCTTCCCGAATTGACTCAAGAGGTGATTAAACCTTCAAATGAGTGAGGCTCTGATAGCAATTATTGAGTTAATCGATCGACAGAATCGACCAAGAGGGGGGTGAGTTGGCAATTAAAATTTGGTGGAAGCTTTTACAGAAAATTGAAAAGATTTGCACAGTGATTTAGAGTGGTTCGAATTTCTCAACCAAAGTCTACGTCCACTACCTTAGCTATCCACACTAAGGATTTTTCACAAATCCACTAATTTTTCTTTCTTTTGAGGACAAAGAGTAACCTTACAAATCCCTCAAGAATTATACCCCAAATTCTTGAGAACACTCTCTCCCAAATAGAACAATAAAAATTTTGCAAACTTACAAGAAAATCCTCACAAGGCAAGATGTTTGCACAATTCTATAACAAAGAAAGAACACTCAAGAATAATACAATTGAGTAAAATAAGTGTGCTTGAAAGCAAAAATGAATATTGAATGAAATAGGCTTGAAAATGCTCAAACTTGAGGTTTGATGCTTTCTCTTTGATTCTCTCTTGATTCTTGTTGATTGTTGTTTCTTGTTTTTGATCAATGGCTTCTAAGCTTGTTTAAATACACCTTCAAATGATTCTGAACGTTAGGGATGATTAGTGGAGTCAATAGAGTCGTTTAAGTGTGAAAATAATTAATTAAAGCAGTTGGGAGAGTTAGTGCATCGATACATACCCTAGGTACATCGGTGCATCAGTGTAAAATTCAAATATTTTGACCGTTGGACCCTTAGTGCATCGGTGCACTAAGAGTGCATCGATACATCAAGTGCATTTGATGTTTCAAAATAGCCAGAGTGCATCGATGCATGGCTGGTGCATTGATGCATCAAATGCATTCGATGTTTTCATAAAATCCTCAGTGCATCGGTGCATGGTATGTGCATCGATGCATGAAATGCATTCGATTTTCAATTTAATTCATGGTGCATCGATGCATATATTGGTGCATCGGTGCATCACTATGAAAAATTGATTTTAGGCTTATTTTTGTTCAAAATACTTTATGAAAATTGTTTCAAAAATAGTTTAAATATAAAACACAATTTTACACATTTAGTAAGGTTTGAATTTAAACTTGAAAGACTTTAAGTAATAATTTGATATTCGATTAAATAAATCAAATATACTTAGAAAATCATTTGTAAAATCTTAAAATTCATTTAATTTAATTTGTTTATCGAAACATCAAAATGTTTTCGACATGATAGTATCAGTACCATAGGTATCGATAATAATAGGGAGGTATCGGTACCATTTCTTGCAATGAAATTACAGAATTCATAATGGGTATCGATACCGTGGTATGGTATCGATACTACTAGTATAGAGGTATTGGTACTGTGCTTGTAGTACCAATACTACCTAAGTTAGAATTAAGGAATCAGTGCTTTGTTTAGTTTATATTAGTAAGAATCTTTTTGAGTAATTCAAATCCCGATATTTATTGGATTATATATTCGTGTAGATAATAATCGAGAGCAAAGTCAGGACAAGTTTACCAAGTAATAGTCATCGAGAAAGAGATAAGAGATCGGTATTGACTAGTGAGGTTAGGTGAGTGCATCTTATTTTGATATAGGATTATATGAAAATTAGACTTGCGATAAGTCTATTTTCCATAATTATAGTGCATGAAGTCATGAATACAAGAATGTAATTGACATGATTTTTTATGTATGCATGATTATATGTGTTGGTATATTCTTGTATGTGCTATATGATTTATGTAAATACATGATTATGTGATAATATGATAATACAATATAAGTTATGTAATTATATGATCATAAGATATAAGTCATGTGACAAGATATATGTGATACATGAAAATATGATATAAGCTACGTATATGTGATAAGCCATGTGATATGTGATATATGAATTATATGGAAATGTTCAACATGGAAGTGAACTACATGCCTATGTGAATATGTGACAAACATAAATGATAAATGCCCATGTTATGTGATATGAGAGCTAGGGATATAGTTGGCATGCCAAGAGTCGAGGGTTCGATGTGGTCCTTCGGGATATATATGTAATCCTTTGGAACATAAATACGGTTCTTCAAAACACATATTTGGTCCTTTGGAATATATATGTGATCCTTAAGGAGTGGTTTTTCAGGACATCTATGTGGTCCTTCGGGACAATTTATATATGCCCCTAGTGGGAATTTATACGAGTTGTGGTGACAGTATATGTGCACATCCTCAATGTACTCACATATCTTTAGTTCTCACAAGTGTACATGGGCTATTAAAACATATAATATGAGTAAATTCTATGTGATGTCATGTGTTTTCTTGGTAAGATGATATTATATGATATGTATAAGTGTTAAGTATGAGTTTATAAGATAAAAAGGGATTAAAGATAATGCTAAGAATGTAGATGATGATATATGTGTATATGGGTTTTTGTTATATGAAAGAATGTATACTTTTGTATGATATGATAGTATTAATTGTTCATGCATTGTTATAAGTTAGAGTTTACATTATATGTTTTATTATGCCTCACTAAATCAATAACTTAGCATGTGAGTGTTTCACACGTAGGTTCCGAGAACATGAAAGGTCAGCTTCTCCTTTCTAAAAATCAGATCAGAAAAGATTTGAATCATATGTATTTTGTTTTATTGAAAGTAGTTGGCATGTAATTAAAGATTTGGATCAATTATGCTCTGATAGGTTTTGTAAAACCATATGTTTTATATAATATAAATTATTCAGTTTTATTGTAAAGGTTAAATTAAATTTTTAGTTATTTTGTAAAAGCAAACGATTTGAAAAGTCGATGTTACACCTCAGATTTGGGTCCGGGTCGAATATGGGTTGGGGTGTTACAATAGCATTAACTCGATATCACAAGAAAAGTCAAGACATACATTATGTATATCCATCAGTCAACAATAATGCATTCACACATGCATACAACGGTACCCATAGGCCACACATATCAATCAATGTAGCTCACCTACTCACTACCATAGTACAACAGAAGTAGGTAAGGTCATCCCCTTATTTTTTACAACCCACTCATTCTCTCATCTATAACGTTATGCAATGGTTTATTAGTCTTTTATATCTATTAGTTCATTGACCACTCTATTCTGGTCATCTAATACCTAACGACATTTTGGCCATTTCCCTCTAAAGGTATCTTTAGCCTTTTACACTCTTATAAAGATTACTATAACTACTTTAGTCACACTCATCACAATTTCCCTTAATTCACCCTTGAATTTGAGGGATGACTTGTATGTAATCGTCATACACAAGTAAACTAGGTGTTCTTGTTGTTTCCCATGTATTAACGAAGGAATGTCTTATGGAATCTTACCTCATAAGGTTTTTATGATTAGCGCACATATAACATTATTATCAATTATAACATTTCTAGACTCCTCTCTCGAGTATTCATTAATTACTTAGTCACTTAGTAAAACAACTCTTACTAGCATATGTTATTTCATTCACTTAGGCATACAAGGGTAAAAAAGTAAATGTAGCCTCTCAAGGGAATTTTAGTAATTCATCACACTTTCAAGTATATTGGATGTTTAAGACTTGCGAAAGGAGTACTTAATTAATTATCAAAGTCTTAACACATTTGTTCGTACGCTCTTAGGCTTTTTGTATCACTTATTATGACCAAAGGTATTTAGGTCATTTTACCCATTCAAGGGTAATTATGGCTTCCATAAGTTTATTAGTATTTTATATCTATTAGTTCATTAGATCACTCTATTCTAGTCATCTAATACATCACGACATTTGGCCATTTCCCTCCAATGGTATCTTTAGCCTTTTACGCTCTTATAAAGATTACTATAACTACTTTAGTCGCACTCATCACAATTTCCCTTAATTCACCTTTGAATTTGAGGGATGTCTTGTATCTCATCATCATACACAAGTAAACTAGGTGTTCTTGTTGTTTCCCATGTATTAACGAAGGCATGTCTTATGAAATCTTACCTCATAAGGTTCTTACGATTAGCACACATATAACATTAACATTTCTAGACTCCTCTCTCGAGTATTCATTCATTATTTAGTCACTTAGTAACACAACTCTTACTAGCATAAGTTATTTCATTCACTTATGTATACAAGGGTAAAAAAGTAACTTTAGCCTCTCAAGGGCATTTTAGTAATTCACCCTACTTACAAGTATATTGGATGTTTAAGACTTGCAAAATGAGTATTTAATTAATTATCAGAGTCTTAACATATTTTTTCGTACGCTCTCAGGCTTTTGTATCACTTATTATGACCAAAGGCATTTAGGTAATTTTACCCATTCAATGGTATTTATGACTTCCTTAAGTTTAACAAGCAATCACTAATGGCCTCCACCATTTCCTAGAGTATTATGCTTTCAAATGTTTTTTAGATCCTTATAATGCTTTATTCACAATTAGGGGTAATTTGGTGATTTCATCCATTTAAAGGAGTTTTAGTAGTTTCTCACATTCTCAAGCTATATGATTGATCTCAACCTTTAATAAACTCTTAACTCTTGAGTAAATTCGATATCTTGAAGTTCACTAAACAATCATTATTTTTGGTTTTGGTACATTTATATGGATATCGATACCTACTTTAAGGTATTTGTGCTCTCCTTGAGTGTTGATATTATACATGTAGTATCGATACACTCTTAAATATTGATACCAAAAATAACTTTGATGTTACCAAAAATCGCCCCGATATTGATATTGTAATTTCAATATCAATATTGTAATTCCAGTATCGATATTGTAATTCCAGTATCAATGTTGTAATTCTAATATTGGTAATATCAATATTATTCATCCAATATCGATACTCAAACCTAGAAATACATTGTTTCATACGGGAAACACCCTCAAATTCACCAAAACACTTATTTTAAGACTTAAGTTAGTTATTAAAGCTTATGAAAGTCATTAGGGGTCATCATGCATCATTTATACAAAGGTAACATCTAAAATGTTCAAACCATAAATCAAGCACATAACCGCCACATGTTTCACCATCCCTTATACAAGCAAGCAAAACTCATGTAAATGACATACAAGTAGTAGAGAAAAGTTAAAGTGTGTTACCTCATCCTGCTCCATTCCACCTAAATACCTCTAAAGCTCACTATAGAACCAAGTCTTACTAGCTCTTGTACTTTGCAGGGGGTCTTTGCACCACACTTCCACCTCTAAAAAACCAAACAATGATTCCCACAAAAAATCGATCAAATGAGTTTTAGTAATTTCTCACATTCTCAAACTATATGCTTGATCTCAACCTCTATTAAAATCCTCACTCTTGAGTCAATTCGATATCTTGAAGTTCAATAAAAAATCATCATCAATGGTATTGGTACAATTATGTGGATATCGATACCTACCCTAAGGTATTGATTCTTTCATTGAGTATCGATACCATACTTGTATTATCGATACTCTTCCATGTAGTATCGATACGTCCTTAAGTATTAATACAAAAAATAACTTTGATGTTACCAAAATCATCCCGATATTGATATTGTAATTCCATTATCTGTATTGTAATTCTAGAATTGGTATTGTAATTCCAGTACTGATACCGTAATTTTAATATTGCTATTGTTCATCCAATATCGATATTGTTCATCTAATATCTATACTTAAACCTAGAAATACACTGTTTCATACGAGAAATACCCCAAATTCACCCAAACACTTATTTTAAGAATTAAGTTGGTTATTAAAGCTTATGAAAATCATTAAGGATCATTATACATCATTTTTACACAAAGGTAACATTCAATATGTTTTAACCACAAATTAAGAACATAACCTCCACATGTTTCACCATCCTTATACGAGTAAGAAAAACCCATGTAAATGACATACAAGTAGTAGAGAAGAATTAAAGTGTACTACCTCGACCTTTAATATACCTAAATACCTCTAAAGCACACTATAGAACCAAGTCTTTCTATCTTTTTGGGGGGTCTTTGTACCACACTTTCACCACCCAAAAGCCAAACAATGATTCTCACATGAAAATTATGAAATAAAGTAGTTAAAAACAACTAGATTGCACAAAAAATCTAATAGAAACATTAAGAGAAAGATTTTGGAGCTCAAACATTCGAATGAGCTCAAGACCACCATTGAAGAATATGATTAGCTCATCTTGGAGCTTATGATCTAAGGATCATTGGTCTTACCTTGGATTTTTTGATGGTGGTTGATGATGGAGAAAGATAAAGCCTTTCATCGAAGTTCTCTAGCTTGGATGAAAAGAGAATAAAGAAGGAAGAAAGATGAAGAGAATGAGAAGAGAAAAACCTTTTTAGGAAGAGAGAAAGCCACATGAAGTCAACTAAAAATCCTCCTCATATCAACCATGTCTTTCCTAAATGGTAAATTGCACTTTAGGCCTCTCTCATATCATCTTAAGCTTATAAATCCTTTTTTATCTCCAATAAGGCCAATTTCTTACCCAATTGATCCCGAATTCGAACCGATGAACCTCAATGTTATAATAAACATATTAAGTAAATTATCATGTTAACACTCAAATGTTTAATTAGAAATTTGGGTCGTTATAACTCTCCCTTCTAAAAAATTCCATCCTCAAAATTTCCTCAATGAAATCGTTAGTATAGACATACGAGCTTTACAACTTTTGCAAATCCTCGAGTCCTCCAAAAGACATTTACTACATGCATTGTGTCGTATTCAAAAGCATTCCCCATGTATAACTAATTGATTAATCTTCGCAACAAGATCCTTGAACAAAATGAGTAACCTTTCTAGGAATGTATGCTTAAGCAAAATATTTTTGAATACTTAACAGATCACATAAGAAATACAATGATAGAGTTATTAAAACATTAAAAATCTTTCTCTTTTACAACAAAATTACAAATTCACAAGAGATTTAAAGATAGTTTTTTTTTTTTAATTTATTGAACTAAGACAATCGAAATCTTTGATTTATGAACATTCCTGCAACACATTCTACGATACTACCGCTCTAGCAAAGACACCATCGAGGTAACAAAGATGACCCAACTGAATGCCATATCAAACATATACTGAACGGTATTTTAATAATAATGCAAACACTAAAACGATCGGAGGTTTTACCATACTTGTTTTACATAGAGCTTAGCATGAAATGGACACAAATTTTACAAATATTTTCCTATAATGGAGGTCAAATAGACATTCATCAGAACTTGTTGGAAATTATGGTTGACTGAATCGATGAAACATAATAGATTGTCTAAGACTCAGCAAAAATGAAGTTAATAAATTGTTCGAAGCATTCAGGGCACAAACCACATAATACAAAATTTCAATTCACCAACATGAGCTTTCATAATCCAAACTATCATCAGTTCGAATCGAATGATATTTTTTTTTTGCAATATACATGGTTTATCACATTATGGGATCTTTCAAATTTATGATACATATTTTGAGGTCTAGCTCAATCATTAAACTCTATCGAAAATCGGTCAAGAAATATAATTTTATAAGGAGTTCATCAAGATCAAGAAAACTTGAATTTGAGTGAATCCAACGTGTAATGGGAAATCCATAGAGCATAATTTACGAAATTCAATTTCAAAAATTTAAATTTTCAAAAGTTTGTGCTAACAAGATCTCATATTAATGAATCTCATTTTAACAAACATACAGATCTTAATAGAGCTTGATATGACTTTTTAGAATTAATACGACCACTTGCCTTCATAAGACATTCAAATGAGGAATGTTATTAGAAATATTAGAGTATTCATTTATCAAAGCTGGAAAAAATTCTCTTATCAAGGCAATGAAACGATCTATAGGATTGCTTACGAACATCGTCTAAAGATTACAAGTAGAAAATATTCAAAATTAAGGAGAATTCCACTTATTGGATTAACAATTTGATTTATTTGATGGTTCTATATTTAGATTGAACACATAAGAAATCCGTTGATAGGATCAACTATCGAAATGAAAAGATCATATCAAGGAATCAAATTTAGATCACAAGTAGAAAATATTCAAAATTGTTTTGTTTGATGGTATCACAATGATGTCTTGTAATATACAATTGAGAACCTATGGTGTATAAGAATCGAGCAAAAGATCACTCTTAAAGACATACAGGTTTTATGAAATTTACTCCTCGCATATCATTGACTTGAAGAATAACATGCACGTTTCTCCGGTAATAGCTCAATAAGTTGACTATGATTCACATATACAAATCTTAAGAATATTTTGACTTCTTATAATAACATTGGTGGGGATATTTTCGCTTTTGCTGTGCACTCTGATACCCAAGACACGTTTGACAAAGAAAATTCAATCTCATTTACATCTACAATATTGAGTATAAGAGAATAGTTGAATCGACTCGTATTCTAATGAATCACTCATCACCCTAATGAGATTACATTTCCACACATATCTATCGCTTAGGCATAGATCTCCTCTTTATAATCTTACAATAATTGTTTTTTACACTTTCATCATAGCACTTTGTTCAAAGATTCATAAAACACTTTCTTAGTTTTATCCACGAGGAGAGACTAAGTTCTTTGCTCGAACATTTCATAACATATTTTAGCACTTGATATGAAAAACTCACTAGAGTTCACATTCTCAATTCGATCTCATCAACAATTTTCTTATAGGTTAATCTTTATTACACATTTATTAATTAATGATAACACATTAACTTACCAATATACGATGTACAGATGATATCGAAGTCTCAGTTTTCTAGTGCATTTTACAAATATTGAGGGCATATAGAACTTGACTAAGTTAACCTAGAATATTCTAAACATTAACTTTGATACCACTAAATGTAACACTAAGATCCCAAAGATTCAAGTGTCACATAGAATCACTGATGTGACTAACCATTTTTTTAAAAATATTTACTTGAAATTTGAAAACATGACACTTTATAAAAGTGGGGCCTTAATTTAAAAAAAACATAATACATAAATAAAATATTACAAGTTGACCGGTTTCTAAATCATAACCTCTACAAGCCTATGAAGAAGTCATCATTATACTCTAGTAATCAGTTGAGACTTATCCGATGGTATTATTCTCCCATTGCACTCTATGTAACCTGCAACCAAAGAATGGAAACAAATTTTTGAGTGCTGAGCTCACAAACCTCGTACAATACAATGCCTATAGTATACTATGTGCATTCATAACATAAACATGCAATTAAGTATAATTAGAGAAGAAATACTATTATGTCATCAATGTTATCAAGCCATATATCCAAAGTACATGTATTATCACAATAATATGAGTCCTATGCTTCCCTTGGTTCATGGTTAAGGGCCTCGCCATGAGAATACATATAATGGGTCTTTAACTATGATAACATGCATCTATGCATCATCATAGGCAACACACAATTATCACCGTGAACACAATGATAGAACCTGTTACCACAATAGTAGTTAGATATTAATAAAAAATGAGAGAATCTGGTATCACATAAACATTGACAAAGTTCCCACTGACATACAAATGATCTCCTAATCCTCACATGGTCTACAAGTAGATCATGGAGGAGAACTTGAGAGAACTTGATATTTCATACGCTTTAGTATAGTTCCCGCTCAAACATAACATTGGCTTCATATCATAACAACAATCAAGCTAGCTTTATGGATATCCATCAATCAACAAATATGTATTCAAACATGCATATAAGGTGGCCCATAGTTCATACACATCAATCAATGCCACATAAGGGCGATCAAGGTAACTCAGCTACTCGTTATCATAGTACAACATAAGTAGGTAAGGACATCCCCTCACTACATATTAATTCATTCGTTCTCTCAATTAGAATTTTATGTTAGGGTATTAGTCTTTTATATCTATTAGTTTATTAGAACACTCTATTCTGGTCATTTAACACCCAAGGGTGTTTGGGTTATTTAACACCCAAGGGCATTTTGGTTGTTTTTCATTTAAAGGTGTCTTTAGCGTTTTACGATCTTACAATGATTACTATTACTATTATTCAATTTGTGTATTATTTGTTAGCCCGACACTCAGTTGTGGTTCATTATTTGTAATAGACTTTTTAGTCGATCTCGTTATACTTTCCCTCAATTCACACTTAAATTGGAGGGAAGACTTGTATGTCATCATCATACACAAGTAACTAAGGTGTACTCGTTGTTTCTCAAGTATCAATAAAGGCATAAGTCTTATGGAATCTTATCTCATAAGGTTCTTACTATTCTCACACATATAACATTATTATCAATTATAACAATTAGACTCCTCTATTGATTCTGCATTCATTACTTAGTCACTTAGTAACTCAACTCTTACTAGCATAGGTTATTTTATTCACTTAGGCCATAAGGGAATTCAGTAATTTCAACCCCCCATAGGGTATTCTAGTAATTCACCCACTCATAAGTATATTATATGTTTAAGACTTATAAAAAGAGTATAATTAATTATCAGAGTCTTAACACCTTTTCTTGTGAGCTCTCAAGCTTTTCGTATCACTTATTATGACCATGGGTATTTTGGTTATTATACCTATTCAAAGGTATTTTAGATTTCCTCTCAAGTTAAACAACCAATCACTAACGTCTTACTCATTTCTTAGAGTATTAATCTTTTAGAGGTATTTTCATATCCTTATAAGGCACTATTCATGATTAAGAGCGATTTGATAATTTCAGCTCTTTAAAGGAATTTTGGCAATTTTTCATATTCTCAAGGTCATGCTCGATATCAATTATTATTAAACACCATACTCTTGAGTCAATTCGATATCTCAAAGTCCACTAAACAATCATCATAGATGGTATCAATATACATTTATATAGGTATCGATACATACCCTATGGTATTAGTACTCTCCTTAAGTATCATTACCAAAACTAGCCTCGAAAGTCTCCCAAAACACCCCTCATATCAATACCATACATGCAATATTGGTAGTCTTCCATGTAATATTTATACCAAAATTAGCTTCGATTTTACCAAAAATCAACCTAGTATCGATATTGTTGTTTTAGCATCAGGACTGTAATTACAGTATTAATTCTAGTATCTCTACTATAATTCCTGTAGTAGTATTCTTATCAATTACTGGCTATTTAGCATGCTATGGATTTTAAGATTGCGAGTCTATCGGTTCGTTACCTTGAGGTGCCTCTTGTCACGAGGAAACTTTCAGAAAATGACTACTTTGTCCTTATTGATATGATAAAGGCCAGATTTGGGCACTGGGCGAACAAAAATCTTATTTATGTAGGTAGGCTTCAACTAATTAATGATTTCTTGTTTAGTATTACAAATTATTGATGATGAAAGCTTATTTTTTCCTCAATTGGTTACCAATGGGGTTGATCAACTTTGCTGCTTCTGGCGCAAGGGTGAGCTGGAAGCATATATGCTTCCCTGAATATGAGGGTGGTCTAGAGATAAAATATATCAAAGGTTGGAATAAGGCTTGTATTTTGTTGCACATTCATAATATCTTGGTCGGCGTTGGATCTTTTTGAGTGGCTTGGATAAAAGCTTATGTTTTCAAAGGAGTTGATTTCTGGAAGGTTGAGAGAAAAGTTAATGCTAGCTAGAGCTTGAAGAAAATGTTGAGCCGTAGGACTGAGGTTAATTCCTTATTCTTCCCATATGTTTGTCTTCTTGCAATTAAAGTCAGATAGATTTGGTTAGAGATTCATACGATTGGGGTCAAGGTTCCAAGGCATATGATCCTCTGATTTCCTCTCAATGTCCTAAAACACACTATCATTGGATCGATGGCAACTCTTGGGAGACTTTATACTAAAGATCATTTGTTGCAATTGAGTCTTGATGTGGGTGAGAGGTGCATGATATGTAAAGACGCCCTAGAGACTAGGCATCATTTGGATCAAATATCACTTTGCCAAAGAGATTTGGGAGGCCATTCTGTGCTTGTGTAATTTGGTCGGGGAGCTCAGATTGGGAGAAAGAACTGGAATGGAATATTTTGCATCTCCAAGATAAATCCTTGCTTTCTCTCATACTTTGGATAACTAGGAATGGTTTTGTATATTGTATTTTGGAGGAAAGCAATGGTAGGGTTTTTAATGACACAGGTATGAGTCAGCTTGAGGTTTTGGACATTGTTAGAGAAACTGTTAGAATTAAACTTAGATATTGTTGATGATGTGAATAAAGGTTTTTGTGATAGGAGGGACATTTACCTTCAGAGGCTGCCTCATTTTGTCTGGTTGACTGATAAATTGGTTCTTGTAACAGATTTCTACTGTCTTGAATAATATACATATCTTTTATCTAAAAAATCATCTCAAGTTATTCAAAAATATATATTTAAATTTATAAGCTTTAGAATATCATAACAATATCAATGCTGATTAAATTAAAATCTTCAACTAGTAATAAAATATTATTGATTACTATAAATAATACCTAAGCTAAAATAAAAAATAATCTAAGGCACTCTTTTAACAAATACCTAACTTGATATCGCTACATAGTCTACACATGTTAAAAGATACTTGCATTTTCCTTTGAATCAAAGAAAGTGTTTCATATGTGAATTATATTGGTTCAAGCTAGATTTTATCATATTCATACTAAATATTATTAAAAATAAAATATTTTACATACAGAATTTACAGGCGGAGAAGGAATTTTTTATAATTAAATTAAAATTTACATTAATTGGATTGACCTTTTAAATCCTCATTAAAATATCTAAAGTCAAGATCACTGTCCAGTCAGAGAAAAAATCTTAGAAAGGGAGAAACAGAAAATTACTATATTGATCACGGAATTAAATTGTAGTTACGGTCGTGTTTTCGATCGTATTACATATATTACGATTATGGATATAATAAATTCTATTTATGAGTATAACAATCGTAATTTTTTTTTCTTAAGGAGCTGATTTAAAAAACACAGGTTTCTTTTAAGAAAATTAAAATAGCATAACAATAATAGAATAATGATCCGTTATTATCGAGGCGACCTCGACTGAATATCCAAATATCTCATTACAAGTTGTATTCAACCTACGCGTGAAATAAACACACGTCGGTTACTGATGAGGCGACCTCGACTGAATATCCAAATATCTCATTACAAGTTGTATTCAACCTACGCGTGAAATAAACACACGTTAAGTATTACATAGTGAGGCATAAATAATCACGAATAACATTTCTACATACAAATTATCTTCCGATATTTAATCTCCAAGGAATCTTTAATTCCAATGAATATACTATAATCTGCATTACTGATGTCATTATCATTTATCAATCATTATTGGAATTCATACATTCCATAGGAAATTATACAATTCTTGTAACTTCCTTTTAATATTAGCACTATCAGCTCCATCTGGAAAATATACACTTAGTATGCTTCCCTTTTCATTTTAGCACACAAAGTGCCCTATTCGAAAATTCATACTATTAGTATGATTTTGTTACCATTTTAGCACATAATATGCCCTATCTGGAAATCCATATTTTCAATATGATTTCCTTATCATTTAGCACCCTTAGTGCTTTATCTAGAAACCCATACACTCAGTATGATTCCCTTACCATTTTAGCACATAATATGCCCTATCTGGAAATCCATAATTTCAATATGATTTCCTTATCATTTAGCACACTCAGTGCTCCATATGGAAATCTATACACTCAGTATGATTTCCTTAACATTTTAGCACACAAAGTGCCATTCGGTTATCACTATACATACATTAATAGATTATGTTATTTTAACTATTATCACATGTACGTACATAATTAAATGCACTCACCTAGTTCGCCTTGCAATTAAATGCCTTTGCCTTTCGTTTTGCTAGACTCGGGAGCTTGATTCCGATCTACTCAAGCATCCATTAAAGACACATTCAATATCACTTATTAGTACATTGAAATCTTTAATTTCTTAAACTAAAAGAAAGACTATTTCCATTCAATTATTTGATGTATGCATCAATACATTTTATAGTGTATCGATGCATTCTCTCTCTGGTGCATCGGTACACAGCCTACGCATCGATGCACTATCTGCATTCGATGTTTACATCTTAAGGGAGTGCATCGATACACTACCTGTGCATCGATACACTCAGTGCATTCGATGTTTATTTATTTAAGTGTGGATCGATACACTATTTATGCATCGATGCACCTTGCCCATAATTTACATTTTGAGCAAGAAATTCACTTCATTCCAGCTTAAATGCTCTATATTTCAACCCCTTTCATACCCTTAACTCAAATACATTCATTTAAACTCATTTATACACATTTACCACATCCTTAATCTCAAAATCTTATCTTCTACATGAGATTCAAGAATCAAACCCAATTTTCAACATGTTCTAAATCCAATCTAACACTTCATATTCTTAATTAACTTGATGACAAGTCAAATCTACCATAAAACATCCATAAACCTTCATATTTCATCATGTCACTCAAAAACCCATTATCTTTAATCTCTAATATCTCATCAATAACTTAGTTTTAATCTCATTTAAACCTTCCTTTAGCTTCCATAGTATACAAAGCTTCAATCCCCATAAAAAATCGAAGTAAATAACCATTAAATCGAAAACTTACCTTTGAGCTGAAGGGAAGAGCTTTCCACGGCAAGAAGACAAGAAGACAAGAAGATGAAAGGGTTGACTTCCTATTCCCCTCTTCATCTTATCTCTTATCTTAATTCCGCACTAATTGAATATTGAATTCCATTTAATCCAAATGACCAAAATATCCTTTTAATCAACCTCTCTTACAATTTAGTCTAAGCTATGGATTCTATTCATCCTCATATTTCATTATTTAATTTAATAAATCCTTGTATTTTTAAATCTTTTCAATTTATTCCTTAAATAAATTTTTGGGGCATTACAATTCTTCCCCCTTAATAAAATTCTTCCTCGAATTTTAAATGAGTACCTGAATTAAAAAGATGTGGAAGCTGCTTTTCCATATCCTTCTCCATTTCCCAAGTAGCCTCTTCCACCTTGTGATTATGCCAATGCACTTTGACTAGCAGAATCCTTTTGTTACGTAATTCATTGATTTTCTTTGCCAAAATTCGTATCGGTTATTCCTCATAAATCAAGTCTGGTCGAATCTCTATCTCCTCAGGAGTGATAATATGCGTAGGATCTGATCTGTACCTTCTAAGCATTGATACATGAAAAACATTGTGGATCTTATTCATGTCCGGAGGCAAAGCCAATTGATAAGCCATGGGTCCAATCTTTTTCAATATCTCATATGGTCCAATAAATCTCAGACTCAGTTTTCCTTTTCGCCCAAAAAGTAATACTTTCTTCCAAGGTGATACTTTCAAAAACACTTTGTCTCCCACTTGATGTTCTAGTTCTTTCCTTTTCAAAACTGCATAGGACTTCTGTCGATCCGAAGCTATCTTTAAATTACTTTGGATAATTTTCACTTTATCCTCCATATCATTCATCAAATTCGGCCCAACCAGATCTCGATCTTTTAATTCAAACAAATTTAATGGTGTTCTGCATTTTCTACCATACAGAGATTCATATGGAGTCATCTTAATACTTGATTGATAACCATTGTTATATGCAAATTCCGCTAAAGGCAAATATTTTTCCCATGATCCCATAAACTCAATTGCACATGCCCTCAGCATATCCTCTAGTATCTGAATAGCTCTCTCTGATTGCCCATCTGTCTGCAGATGAAAAGATGTACTAAAATTCAATCGAGTACCCAATGCCCCATGTAAAGATTTCCAGAATCTTGAGGTGAACCTTGGGTCTCGATTAGACACTATCGATATATGCACTCCATGCAATCTAACTATTTCTTTTATATACATTTCATCATATTTATCCATCGAGTAATCTACTCGAACTGGAATGAAATGAGATATTTTGGTCAATCGATCTACAATTACCCATATTGAGTCTTTTTTACTTGGTGAAAAAGGTAACCCCGAAACAAAATCCATTGTAACTTGCTCCACTTCCATTCAGGAATAGACATTGGTTGTAGTAGTCCGGAAGGTACTTGATGTTCAGCTATCACTTGTTGACATGTCAAACATTTTGCTACAAACTCGGTTACAGCTCTTTTCATACTTGGCCACCAATAAAGACTCTTTAAGTCTTGATACATCTTATTTCCACCAGGATGCATCGTCAACGGACTATAATGCGCCTCCCAAAGAATTTCTTTCCTCAATTCCTCATCCTCGAGAATACAAAGTCTTCCTCGATAATATAAACATCCATTATCCCTTATTTCAAAATCTTTAATTTCCTTATTTTTAACTTGCTTCAACCTCATTAAGCATTTCTTATCTCGACCTTGTAGCTCTTTAATTTGATCTAGAAATATCAGCTTTAATTTTAATTCAGCAATTAAAACACCATCATCATTAAATGACACGTGTATATCTAAAGCCCTTAGAGCTGTAAAAGTCTTTCGACTAAGCGCATCTGCTACCACATTAGCCTTTCCCGGATGATATTCAATAACCAAATCATAATCCTTTAGAAGTTTAATCCATCTTCGTTGCCTAAAATTTAGCTCTTTTTTAGTCAACAAATATTTTGACTTTTATGGTCCGTGTAAATATGACAACGCTCACCATACAAATAATGTCGCCAATTTTTTAGAGCAAAAACCACTGCAGCCGATTCTAAATCATGCGTCGGGTATTTTCGCTCATGATTCTTCAATTTTCTGGAGGCATAAGCCACAACCTTTCCTTCTTGTATCAACACACAACCCAATCCATTATGGTATGCATCACTGTAAACTATATACTCTTTACCCGACTCAGGTTGCACAAGCACTAGAGCTTCAGTTACAATTCTTTTTAGCATCTCAAAGCTTTCTTGGCATTTCTCTGTCCAAACAAATGAGACATCTTTTTGCAACAGTTTGGTTAGTGGCAGATATAACATTGAAAAATTCTTCACAAATCTTCTATAATAACCAGCAAGTCCCAAGAAACTCCAGACTTCTGTAATATTCTTTGGAGATTGCCAATCTACTATGGCTTGAATCTTTTTAGGATCCACTCTAATGCCTTCTTCCGGCACTATATGACCGAGAAAAGAAATCTCAGATAACCAAAATTCGTATTTGGACAATTTGGCATATAACTTATTATCACGAAGTATCTGAAGGACTAATCGAAGATGAGTATCATGATCTTCCTTTGATTTGGAATAAACCAAGATATCGTCTATAAACACTACTACAAATTTATCCAAAAATGGTTGAAACAATCTGTTCATTAAGTCCATAAATGCTGTAGGAGCATTCCTCAATCCAAACGGTATTACCACAAATTCATAATGTCCGTACCGAGTCTGAAAAGCCGTCTTGGAGATATCCTCTCTTTCAATCTTTAACTGATGATATTCCGATCTCAGATATATCTTTGAGAATACTGATGCACCTTTTAATTAATCAAACAAGTCATCAATCCTCGGAAGAGGATACTTATTTTTTATCGTCACCTTGTTTAATTGACGATAGTCAATACATAACCTCTTAGAACCATCTTTCTTTTTCACAAAAAACACAGGTGCTCCCCAAGGGGAAACACTGGGTCTGATGAATTCCTTATCCAACAACTCCTGCAAGTGTGCTTTTAATTCCTTTAACTCTGTTGGAGCCATTCCGTACGGAGCCATAGAAACAGGTTCAGTACTCGGATAAACTTCTATTCTAAATTCCACTTCGCGATCTGGAGGTAAACCCGGTAACTTTTCCGGAAATACCTCTGGAAATTCTTTAACTGTAGGAATATCCTTTAACATCACTTTCGGTATTCGAGTATCTACCACATTAGCTAGAAAATCTACACAACCTTTTGCTATCATTTTCTTAGCCGTCATGGTTGATATCACACGGGAGGGTGATTTCACTTTTTCAGCAATCACTACCATTTCGGAGCCTTTTGCATCCGTAAAAAATAATCGCTTCTTACGACAATCCACCCATCCATGATGCGAAAACAACCAATCCATGCCCAGAATAATTTCAAATTCATCAAAAGGCAACTCCATTAAGTTTGCTAAGAATACAACCCCTTGAATCTTAATTGGACATTTTCTACATACTCGAGTTACCCTTGCACTATGCCCCAGAGGGTTTACTGCTATCATTTCACTATAGATTGGTTCTAAAGGAATTTCTCTAGTTTTAATCAACTTGGTACTAATATATGAGTGTGTCGAACCAGGGTTAACTAGAAAAAAATAGGATCATCGAAAAGATGAAATGTACTTGTTATAATCTCCGGATTATCCCGATCATCTTTAGTCTTTATATTATATACTCGGGCCATTCCCCGTTTCTTGTCTCTGGCTAGCCTCAGATTGAACTCCTGATTTTCCTCTCCCTCTGCTTCTATTAGGTACTGCCACAGATCTCTCAGACTGTACGGATTTATCATCATACTTCTTCGGGCAATTTTGGGCAAAGTGATCATATTCACCACAATTGAAACAAGTACCAGAAAGCAACTTACATGCTCCCCCGTGTGACTTGCCACACGTCTAACATAAAGGTTTCTCTCTATGAGCTCCTCCTGAGCTAATAGTATAGGAATGAGACTGTTTAGTTTTCCGTGAAGCTGCAGAATAATCAGTTCTATTTGTGAATTGAGAACCTGAGCCCTTGCCCTTTTTTACGTACTGTGCAAATGAAGACGTTCTGATTCTTTTTCCCGTCGAAATACTCTGATTTGTTGCTAACGTCTCCTCTTGAGCTCTTTAATGACCTTTGCTCTGTTTATAACCTCTTGTAAACTGGGCAAGTTTAAGGCCAACATCATTTCTTTCAACTTAGGCCTCAAGCCCTCAATAAACCAATCCCGACAAGCTTTTTCATTAGGTACTACATCGGTAGCATATCGGATAAGTTTGTTGTATTCAACTTCATACTCATGCACTGCTCGATTGCCTTGTTTCAAGTTTAGAAATCTCAACAACATTGATCTCATAAACTACTCCCCAATATACTTTTTTTTAAATTCGTCCAGAAAGAACTGCCAGTTCACTTGTTTGGGCGACGCATACATCGTCGTGTTTGTCCACCATACTCGAGCTGATCCTCTGAGTAATGATACTGCTCCACCCAACTTTTCATGATCGGAGCACTGTAGACTCTCCAACATCACCTTAACATCATTCAACCATAAGTCTGTATCCATCGGACCCTCGCTTTCTTCCCTTTAAATTCAGGAGCTCCCAAACTTTTTAACTCCTTTGGAATTAGCATCCTTGGTACTGAAGGAGTAGGGGGAGTCGGAGAAGGTTGGAGGCATTCTAGGATAGCATCTAGAGCTTGCATAAAAGCTCCAAACTTCGGAACATACATACCCTGAGATACCTGTGCGCTTGCATTCTTCGATGGGATCGGATGTTCACTATTCTCTTCATAACTTTCGCTACCTGATCCATCTCTAATCTCTTGTCCAACCGCTCTTCTTGAATTCGTAGAATCTGGCATCTATTATAACATACATGTAAATATTACTTAAGTTAGTAAGGAGAGACATCTATTATATTCTTTCTATAACCTATTAGTAACCTTGACATTTTAGTGGCATGTAACTCTTTTTTAACTCAAAACAAATTTGATTTAGTCCTAGAATCGGCTAAACCTATAGCCCTGATGCCAATAAATGTAACACCCATAATCCGTATAATTATAGCCATGCAGATTATAGATGACACCTGAATTTCTAAAACCATCTCCACTTCAAAAATGATTCAGAATTTATTTTCTTTAAAATGGTAAATGATATTATGATAAATCATATCACATGCATTATGCTTCGTTATAACAAATTTAAAACTAAATATTTTTTTAAAATTAGTGAATAGTGAACAGTGAATAGTGTACTATGAACAGTGTACCGATGCACTGCTACAGTATCGTGAAGAGTGCATCGATGCACCAAAATTTCGAATAAAAAATGTGTATCGATGCTCTGCTACAGTGCATCGATACACTGCGATAGTACTTTTACAGTATCGCACAGTACTGCTACAGTAACTTCTGCAAATATGCATAAAACTCGTAAAAATTTAACCTTGCATCATTATACATCTACCATTTCCATAAATACGTTTAAATTCATTTAAAACATGTTTATTAAAATTTATTACATGCCGACTAAAATATAACTAAAAGAGTTCATTATGTCATACGGTTACTGATGAGGCGACCTCGACTGAATATCCAAATATCTCTTTACAAGTTGTATTCAACCTACGCGTGAAATAAACACACGTTAAGTATTACTTAGTGAAGCATAAATAATCACGAATAACATTTCTACATACAAATTATCTTCCGATATTTAATCTCCAAGGAATCTTTAATTCCAATGAATATACTATAATCTGCATTACTGATGTCATTAACTCATTTATCAATCATTATTGGAATTCATACATTCCATAGGAAATTCATACAATTCTTGTAACTTCCTTTTAATATTAGCACTATCAGTGCTCCATCTGGAAAATCATACACTTAGTATGCTTCCCTTTTCATTTTAGCACACAAAGTGCCCTATTCGAAAATTCATACTATTAGTATGATTTTGTTACCATTTTAGCACATAATATGCCCTATCTGGAAATCCATATTTTCAATATGATTTCCTTATCATTTAGCACCCTTAGTGCTTTATCTAGAAACCCATACACTCAGTATGATTCCCTTACCATTTTAGCACATAATATGCCCTATCTGGAAATCCATAATTTCAATATGATTTCCTTATCATTTAGCACACTCAGTGCTCCATATGGAAATCTATACACTCAGTATGATTTCCTTAACATTTTAGCACACAAAGTGCCATTCGGTTATCACTATACATACATCAATAGATTATGCTATTTTAACTATTATCACATGTACGTACATAATTAAATGCACTCACCTGGTTTGCCTTGTTATTATTTCTAATACACAATTTCGATTACTCAGCTACTTTGTCTTTGCCTTTCGTTTTGCTAGACTCGGGAGCTTGATTCCGATCTACTCAAGCATCCATTAAAGACACATTCAATATCACTTATTAGTACATTGAAATCTTTAATTTGTTAAACTAAAAGAAAGACTATTTCCATTCATTTATTTGATGTATGCATCGATACATTTTATAGTGTATCGATGCATCCTCTCTCTAGTGCATCGGTACACAGCCTACGCATCGATGCACTATCTGAATTCGATGTTTACATCTTAAGGGAGTGCATCGATACACTACCTGTGCATCGATACACTCAGTGCATTCGATGTTTATTTATTTAAGTGTGCATCGGTACACTAGTTATGCATCGATGCACCTTGCTCAGAATTTACATTTTGAGCACGAAATTCACTTTATTCCAGCTTAAATGCTCCATATTTCAACCCCTTCATATTTCAACCCCTTTCATACTCTTAACTCAAATACCTTCATTTAACTCATTTATACACATTTACCACATCCTTAACCTTAAAATCTTATCTTCTACATGAGATTCAAGAATCATACCCAATTTTCAACATGTTCTAAATCCAATTCTAACACTTCATATTTCTTAATTAACTTGATGACAAGTCAACTCTACCATAAAACATCCATAAACCTTCATATTTCATCATGTCACTCAAAAACCCATTATCTTTAATCTATAATATCTCATCAATAACTTAGTTTTAATCTCATTTAAACCTTCCTTTAGCTTCTATAGTATACAAAGCTTCAATCCCTATAAAAAATCAAAGTAAATAAACATTAAATCGAAAACTTACCTTTGAGCTGAAGGGAAGAGTTTTCCACGGCAAGAAGACAAGAAGATGAAAGGGTTGACTTCCTATTCCCCTCTTCATCTTATCTTTTATCTTAATTCCCCACTAATTGAATATTAAATTCTATTTATTCCAAATGACCAAAATATCCTTTTAATCATCCTCTCTTACAATTTAGTCTAAGCTATGGATCCTATTAATCCTCATCTTTCATTATTTAATTTAATAAATCCTCGTATTTTTAAATCTTTTCAATTTAATCCTTAAATAAATTTTTGGGGCATTACATCTTTATTCGCAATTGCGGAATCAAGCAAGAAACCAGACTGTGGAAATTTGCTATAACAACCATAATAACAATAATAATTAATAATATATTGTCATATTTTATTATCATTGAAAGTTATAACACAAAAAATAATAAATGGTAAAGTACAAAAATTATCTTTCGAATATAAGATATTGTTTTATTGAATACTCGAATTATTAAAAGTTATAAAATGCTCCATCAACTATACAATGTTGTTTTGTTAAGTTCTCTGATTATTAAAAGCTACAAAATGATCCATTGACTATATGGCATTATTTTAATGAGTCTCACGATATAAAATGATCATCTACATATTCATATATTTCAAATTGATCCTTTTTCGTTAAAAATTAATTGTCGTCTGAACTAGCCGTTAACTTGTTGACTGGAATATTATAAATCTGAGCTCAGAACCCTTTGAGTCGTATTTTATGGATCGAATCTCCATTTATATTATATTTTCGAGTCAATGCTTGAAATATTATATCGTCAAGCTAGTGCTTGAAAGCAAAGATGTTTGCTAACATACATCATTAAAATATGATTTTATCATATCGCAATCAACAACTTAACATCAAACTCAAACAACTATTTATCTTTTAACAGAAAGTGATAAGTTTGAAATATATGAATAGTCAAGTGACTTTTTAGAACTTTTAATAGTTGGTATACTCAATAAAATAATATCATATAATATAGTGATCATTTTATAACTTTTAATAGTTGAATAACCTAACAAAATAAATCATATAATTAAGATATTATTTATGTACTTTACCCTAATAACTATAATAATAATAATAATAATCATAGTCTTAATTTAGTCATCTATTGAAATTAACTTGAGAAGAGTGAAAGGCTAAGTAGAAGTCAAAAGTTTCCGCTGATCAATTATGATTTTTCTTCACCTCAATTTCCGACATTGACATAATTAATTACAAAATCTATTTTATCTAAATCTTTTTCTAAGGGAAAGAAAAGGTAATATCCATAACAAGACCAAAAAGACTAAACACCATATTAAACATTTTTTAAATTTAAAAATATTTTAAACTAATATAAATTAATTATTTTGTTTATAAAATATGAATTATTAATACAATACAGATTCATAACATAAGTCTGTAGTATTAGGTAATGTCCACTAGCTAGACCCTTGTATTTGTTATTGGATAAACTAGATGTTTAATATTTTAATTATCATTTTTATTTCATTTTATTTTATTTATTATTTTTTAAAAAAATATTTATTTTTAATTTTAATTTTATTTTAGTCACACGTTATTAAAAATTTGATACTGACGTATGATAATAAGATAATGTCACATCATTATTAAAAATAAAAAAAATAAACATTAATAGTTTTGTTAACTTTTAATATGATAAATAATCAAAATGAAATTAAAATATAACATTAAATATGATTTAAAAAATTAAATATTTTTTTTGGTGAACAATTAAATACCCTTATTTATTTCTCCCTAAAATAATTGTAATATGAAAGTATAATTTACCTTTATTTATTTTGTCCCTAAAATAACCACCGTCAGATACAGCCGTTCGTCAACTGCCTTGACCTCTAAACGACGCCCCCACGTGGAACGTCCGTAACCTAATCCTCTTTTCAAAAATAACAGCCGTAAAAATAAAATTAATTTCCCAACACCCCCCGTTATCTTTAACGCCGTCCAATCCTTTTCTCACACGGTTTCACTCCAGTCTCTCTGCTACCTAACCCAGAACTTGCCACGTGTCCCTTTGCATCTACTGCTACGTCATATCTCCCGCCATAAAAACGGCTGGTCTTCGCTTACCCTTTCTATTATCTCCTTTTCTTTAATAATTTTTGGTCTTTCTTAAATTTTTTATATATCCTCTGCTTACCGTAAATACCCCTTCTTGTGGAGAGCTTGAAAAAATCTATATAACTACTCCTCTCATAAATCTCTCTCTCCTTATTTTGCCCTTAAATCTCTGTTTTAGTCATGGAGAAGCGGCAACGTCGAGAACTGACGTTTATGCACTACGACGACCTCCTCCGGCAGAATCCCGGTGTTCCCGATCGTACCCTTGATGATTCTAGCGATCACGTTAAACCACACATCACGGAAATGGATTTCTTTTCTACTCAATACCAATCACATGATGATGATCATTATCAGGAGAGCAAGGCTAGTAATAATAATGGATCGTCTTCTATTGTTGATTCGAGTGTAAACGTAAGGTTTTGGATCATCTTCCCAACCTTTTTTTATAATATATTTTCTTGATTCATTTAACCTATCTGGTGATAATAACATGGAAATTTGAGTTTACTTATCATTGACTTAATATCATGCTGTATCAGATTGGATTAAATCTTCTGAGTTCAAGCCCGGGAGTTTCAAGGGCAGCAAACGATGCTGAAGTAAGTTTTCTGGTTTAATTTCCTTTTTTGATTTTTGAGTTTAAAATTGTTAAGAAAAAAATGGGTTTTGTTCAGGAGGGTGGTGCTGAAATGGAGCTAGAAAAGTTGAAGGAAGAGAATCGGAGATTAAGAAGCATGTTAGATCAGATTACCAAAAATTACAATGAACTACAAGGTCAACTATTCATGGCGCTGCAAAAGCAGGCGCATCGAAATCAACATGAACAGGTTCCATTTATGTTTAAACTTAACATATTGGATTACATCCATCATCAGTTCGATTCATGAGGTTTTATTATAGATAATATCTTTTTTTAATACATAAAAGAAATTGGTTAACATGCTTCAATTGAATTGGAAAGCGTGCTCCGTTGAATCTTTTATTCAATATCTTATTGGTAATATATCTTTGCTAACCTCAGTTTCTACCTTCCTTATTATGCAAAGCCACGTTGAAGAAATTTCGATAAATTTATAAACAAACCAATCTCCGATTAAGGACTTAAATAGTGATTTGTTATTTTTTTTTATTGATGTTATTAACCAGTAGCAGTGTTGTTTGATAACATTATTGTAAGACCATGATACCCGTAATCACCGTAATAACACTCTTACTTCCGCATTCATGATATACATAACATAACCAAAAACATCACTGCAGAAGTAATTTAAATCCTTGACCCCGATATATATGATTCACCATGTGCCATCAATTGTCGTAGTAAACGATATAGTGTAAAGACAACGATAGAATAGGCGGCGTTTGCTCAACCTCTTTTGCCTATTAGGCTTAATTTTTCCAACCCCTCGTGGGCATAACTTGATCCCACACAGAAAAGGGTTTAATTTAATTTCTAGCTTCAAACCAGAATACAAAGATGGCAAAGATAATTTATCTGTGTACTTTGATTTCACATATTTACATTATATTAAATTATATGATATTGATGGAGGTAATTAAGACTAATGAAAGAGTTTGGCGTTTCAGAAGGATGCATTAAATGGCATGGCGGGTAGCATAATGTCAGTACAACAATTCATGGACCCACGGACATCGGCTGTATTAGATGTCAACGAACCCTCGGGGTACGACAAGACTGATCAAGAAGTGTTAGCATCGCCGGAAAACACCACGGAAGTCTTCTCAATCGAACACAACCATCGAACGTGTCAAAGTATTCCGGGAAAGAACGTTTCTATGGAAGATGGTGCCGATCAAACATCTCAAAGATGGGGCTCACACAAGAGTCCAAAGCTAGATCAGTCAAAAAATGAAGACCAAGGCTCTGAAGCTCCTTTCAGGAAGGCTAGGGTGTCTGTTAGAGCAAGATCAGAAGCTCCCTTGGTGAGTAATAAAGCCATGTAACTGTTGTGTATCCTTCCTAAAAAATATTTCTCAAATTTTATCACTTTATTACTCAATTCCAATTAGATATGTTAGTGTATCAGACACTTACGTGCTATATTTGTTGGTTTAGATAAGCGATGGATGTCAATGGAGGAAATATGGTCAAAAGATGGCAAAGGGAAACCCTTGTCCTCGCGCCTACTACCGTTGCACAATGGCTGTTGGCTGCCCAGTCCGTAAGCAGGTGCTTGGCTTTTATTTCAAATGAACAGTAGTACTAATTTAAGCCTTACCCTTTATACGGGTAAAGTACACAAATGGTCTAACGACTTATGGTGTTGTTTTGTTAGTCTCCGACTATAAAAAGTTACAAAAGGTTATTTAGTTATTCATATTTTCTAAACTCATCATTTTTCGATAAAATATTGGTGTCCGTCTAAGTTAAACGTTAATCTGCTAGTTAACCACTTGAACTCATGCTCAAAAGTGATTGTTTTGATTTTTGAAGCATCTCCAAAGAAGAACTAGCAAGAAACTTGGAGAGTAGTTTTTCTAAAATGTTAACATTTAACTCAGACGATCGTCAGTTTTTTAATAATTTTTTATGAAAATACAAATGACCATTTTATAATTTTTAATAGTCAGATTACTAAACAAAATATTGGCCCGGATATTAACCCTTCTTTCTATTCCCTCAACTACTTACAACTTATTTGTCGGACAGGTGCAAAGATGCGCTGACGATAAAAGCATTCTCATAACAACATACGAGGGAAACCACAACCACCCTCTTCCACCTGCAGCCACAGCTATGGCTAACACGACGTCAGCCGCAGCCGCCATGTTGCCATCTGGTTCAACCAAAAGCAACGATGGCGCCCTATCAACTTCTGCCTACTTCCCTTCCTTACGTTACGGATCGTCCATGGCCATGCTCTCTGCCTCCGCCCCGTTTCCCACTATAACCCTTGACTTAACTCACGGCCCAAATGCCGTTCCATTCTTACGTCCCCCACCTCCCACTACTTCATTTCCATTACCTTTACACGGATATCCCCAGCTCTTAGGGAACCCTATGTTCGCTCCTCCCAAGTTACCTACGTCACCGGCAATGCAGTTGGGACAACGTCCGGCTTCCATGGTCGAAACGGTTACAGCCGCCATTGCTTCAGATCCGAATTTCACCTCAGCACTAGCCGCCGCTATTTCGACAATCATGGGAGCGCCGCCAAGAAACAATGGAAACAGCACTATGAACAATGATGAGAATAACGATTATGATCATAGTATTAAACCAGGATCACCGCACGCTCAACAGTCATGCAGTAACAAGCCAGGGTGATGAATTAAATTTTGGGTCTTGGTTGCCATCCTCAGCATAATGGATATTTTCACTTTGTTCTATTTTTGCATAAGCTATTGCTAATGCTAGCTCTTAGGGATTTAAATTGTGATCGTGTTTTCGATTGTCTTGTGTTTATCGCAATTACGGATATAACGGGTGCTATTGCAGTAATTACTGACTCGATTACGGATGGCACCACAACCATTATGCTATATAAATCCCTGCTAGCTAGGTATAATTAGGCCATTGGAAAGGAAGGAGGCCACATACATCTCTTTTACGATCGTATTAAATGGTAGTTCCAGATAGTTCAATATGATCAGAGCCGTTTACGGAGCAAGCTTTGGCGTGGAGGTTGAGTATTGTTACACCTCAGGATTATATAATAGAAGAATTTTACTAGAAACAGCCTATTGATGGTTGGTGAGTGGTTCAATCAGCCTTGCAGTTTCAATAATTTCCCATGTTTATAGCCGTAAGAAAAGGTCTCACAATCTGATACCTAATCAGGACTTTTTTTTTTAAAAAAAAACACTATAAAATAGATAATTATTACATTAGAGTATTATATCACATGCAGTTTAAGCATAGTGAAAGATTAGTGTGGGGTGTAAGAATGAATTGGTGGACAGGCATTTCAAGTGTTTGTTTGTGATGGAGATTGTTCTGA
The DNA here is from genome assembly GCF_006381635.1 of Hibiscus syriacus. Taxonomy (NCBI): domain Eukaryota; kingdom Viridiplantae; phylum Streptophyta; class Magnoliopsida; order Malvales; family Malvaceae; genus Hibiscus; species Hibiscus syriacus. Next base: position 688,053 of record NW_024063035.1, read on the forward strand.
TTTTTTTATATATAAATTAACATATGAGAGCCATTGACATATTTTTTTATTAAGGTAATTATAAAGTAGTATATGTTCTAAATACTTTCAATCATTTGGTAATGAATGCTTAATCACTCTTACTGCAGTCATTGGTGCTCAAACCCGAGACTTCTAAGAATAACAATCATTCTTTAATTACTTATATATATAATTTGATTCATGCAAAAGATTTACATGTAGCGCATGGGCCACTACTTTTGCAGAATTATGTATGGCAAGTAAAATTAATTAATTAGCTTTTCTATGTTTTACTTATTTGTTTGTCACTAAAAGTTTAAGTTAATATAATTATTATACTATTTAAAAAATATGCTTAAATATACATTAATCTTTGAATTGTAATAGAATAGAAATTTGATAGTTTAGAACATATAAAAAAATTCAAAGTTAGGTACAAAAGGAAAATTTTAAGTCGCATTTTACATAGCCAACTATGTATCGCCACTAAAACAGATGTATAGAAAGAATGCCACAAATGACAAATTTCGCGGTGTTTATGGGAAAGCATCGAACCTTTAGTGACGTTTATAGTTAAAACGTCACGATAGACTGATATACATTGGTGTTTTTGAGAATACGTAGTAATAAAATTCATATATAGTGACATTTGTCTAACAAACGCCGCAATAAGAATTAAATATAGTGGTGTTTTAGGGCAAATGCCACAATGTTGCAATATTTTCATATTTCTTATTTATTATTCATGTATTATTTCCTTGCTTTTTGTGTGTGTACAATCTATACACTTTTTTCTATGTTTAGTTTATTTCTTGTGATTTTCCACTTTTTAGTGATTTTTTTCTTTTATGTGAATGTGTATTTAATCAATCTTGTGTATCAGTTGAGGTCTTGATTAATTATTAATGTTTACCCTCCTCTTTTTTAAATCAAATCTACAACTTTTGGCCGGTTAAACCACACTGACCAGAAGGGAAAACCAGTGAGGATAAAGTGGTCTAAAACAGAGCCGGCTATTAGAGGGAGCGTTTGAGGATTCCTCAGGGTACCAATTTTTTTTATCTTTATAATTAAAGCCTTCATTTTTTAATCTTTATAATTGAGTCCCTAATTTTTTAAATCTTATCTTTTACCTTTATAATTGAGGTCCTAAATTTAATCAATCTCACGTTTTTATTGTTGTGGAATTTGAGTTAATTTCCACCAATAATAACAAATTCACCTCGAAAACTATTATCTAGGTGACTAGTGTGAAAGCGATTGTACTAAAAATTACCCCAAGGTAGATTCCCAGGAAAGAGGAGGGGTCACAATGGTCCCTCTTAAAATCCACTTTGCTTAGACAGAACTACCAAGACAAGTAATTTTAATAGGATAATAATTAACAACAACTATACCCGACAATAGCTATTAAATAGACATAAAGAGAACACCAAAATTTAACGAGGTTAGACAAAAATTATGCCTACCTCCTCAAACACTACTAAAATAACATTTCACTAATAGAGGAAATATTAGAAAGAGAGAAATAGTACAAATAGCCTTTAATAGTGAAGAAGGCTTATATTTGTGGGATGCTAAACTAAGGAGGAGGATGACTCTATTTATAACAAAAGAATTTCCCCTCCTCCTTATACACAACCAATGTGGGATTTTTCCAAAAAACCAACAAATCTCCACCTTGGAAAATTCCACACACATCTCTAAAAAATCCAATCTTCAGTAGTGTCTGCAAATTCATCTTTCAATTTGTAACAATATTGACCAAGTCTAAACAATGTTTAAACTTGACTGCAATTACCACTTTTGTCAACATATCAGCAGGATTCTCAGTGGTCTGAATCTTCTGGATTATGACTCCACTTTCTTCTAGAATCTCTCGTACAAAGTGATATCGAACATCGATGTGCTTCGTCCTTGCATGGTAAACCTAGTTCTTTGCTAAATGAATAGCACTCTGACTGTCACAATGTACTTTGATGTGCTTCTGTTCTATTCCCAATTCACCAAGCAACCCATGAAGCCAAATTACCTTCTTCACAGCCTCTATAACTGCCATATACTCTGCCTCTGTAGTAGACAAAGCCACTGTTGATTGTAAGGTGGACTTCCAACTGACTAGTGCCTTTGCAAATGTAAACACATAACCAGTAGTTTATCGACGCTTGTCCAAATCACCAACATAGTCTGAATCACAATACCCAACTACACACTGAACATCTTGTTTGCCCTGCTAAAAGACCAAACCAACATCTACAGTGTTCAGAATATACCGCAGAATCCATTTCACAGCTTGCCAATGCTCCTTTCCAGGATCATGCATATACCTGCTCACAACCCCAACTGTCTGTAAAATATCAGGTCTTGTACACACCATTGCATACATCAAGCTACCAACAACACTTGCATACGAAACCTTTGACATGTATTCCCGTTCTGCATCATCCTTAGGTGACATGGATGCACCGAGCTTGAAATGAGGAGCAAGAGGTGTACTAACTGGTTTTGACTTCTTATTCATGCCAAAACGTTTTAGTACCTTCCTCAGATATTCTTTCTGAGACAAACAAAGCCTCCCCAATTTCTTATCCCTTGATATCTCCATGCCTAGAATCTTCTTCGCTTCACCAAGATCCTTCATCTCAAACTCCCTGTTCAATTGAGTTTTTAGTTTCGCAATTCCTGTCTGACTCTTGGAAGCTATCAGCATATCATCAACATAAAGAAGAAGATATATATAGGATCGTCTTGTAGCTTGCGTAAATACACACAATGATCATATTTGCTTCTTGTGTACTTCTGCCCTATCATAAACTTGTCAAATCACTTGTACCACTGCCTTGGAGATTGCTTCAATTCGTACAACGATTTTTCTAATTTGCACACCATCTCTTATTTTTCAGCAACTTTGAATCCATCTGGCTGAGTCATGTAGATTTCCTCATCCAAGTCTCCATGTAAAAATGCAGTTTTTACATCCATCTGAACAAGTTCCAAATCCAACTGTGCTACCAAAGCCAACAAAATTCTGATGGAGAAATGTTTTACAACTGGAGAAAATACTTCATTATAATCAACTCCCTCCGTTTGAGCGTAGCCTTTAGCCACCAATCTTGCTTGGTAGCAGATGTTATTCTTGTCAGGAAATCCATCTTTCTTTGCATATACCCACTTGCACCCAATTGCCTTCTTTCCCTTCGGAAGACTAGCTAGTTTCCACGTCTGATTCTTTTGAAGGGATTACATTTATTCATTCATGGCGATCCTCCACTTTTTATGTTCTGAACTTTGGACTGCTTCATTAAAAGTGGCAGGAACGTCATCAATTGCAATTGGTGATGCAAAAGAGGCCATATCAGCATAATGAGCAGGTTGTCTAATGGTCCTCTTTCCCTTTATGAGTGCAATTGATTCATGTTGCTGTGGAGGTTCTTGGGTCTGAACCTCTTTTTCATCTAACTCTTCTTCTACCATAGGAGAGTTAACATCAGTTTCTTTACTGGCTGGGTCAATTCTGCTTCCTTCAAACTCTACTTGTTTGGGAGTTCCATCTGTCTGCTCCAATTTTTCTGAAGTCACCTTTCTCAACATGGTAGATTCATCAAAGGTAACATCCCTGCTGAAGATTATTTTCTTTGTTTCTGGACACCAAAGACGATAGCCTTTCACACCAGAGGTGATCCCCATAAAGATTGCCTTCTTTGCTCTTGGATCCAGCTTTGACTCCTTAACATGGTAGTATGCAGTGGAACCAAACACATGTAAGGAATCATAATCTGTAGCATGTTCTCCAAACCATTTCTCTAATGGTGTTTTACCGCTAATAGCAGTTGATGGTAAGCGGTTGACAAGGTGACAAGCATAGACCAAAACCTCAGCCCAAAATTCTTTGCCTAACCCAGCATTAGACAATATACACCGAACCTTCTCCACTAATGTCCGGTTCATACGCTCTACCACCCCATTCTGTTGTGGTGTAGATCTGACAGTGAAATGCCTGACAATACCTTCTTCTTTACAGACTTTCAGAAATATATCATTTTTGTACTCTCCACCATTGTCTGTATGGAGACGTTTTATTTTTCTGCCTGTTTGAGTCTCCACCATCTTTTTCCATTTAAGGAAAAATCCTAGCACCTCATCCTTTGTCTTCATTGTATACACCCAAACTCTCCGGGAAAAATCATCAACAAAGGTGACATAATAGTGTGTTCCTCCCAATGAAGTTGTCTTGGAAAACCCCCATATATCTGAATGAACATAATCCAAAATACGTTTAGTATCATGGACTGTTGTTCCAAATTTCACCTTCGTCTTCTTCCCTTTGATGCAATGCTCACAAAAAGCTAATTTGCAAGCCCGAGCACCCTTCAATAATCCTTGATCTATCAGTAATTTCAAGGATTTTTCACCAACATGCCCCAAGCGTAAATGCCATAACCTGGTTTCTTCTGACTCCTGTTCATCAGTAGAAGCTGCCACTGCTGCTGTCCCAACAATTGTACTGCCCAGAAAGTAATACACATTGTTTCTTTTCCGGATTCCCTTCATTATCACCAGTGTACCAGAGATAATCCTTTCCCCTTTTAGTTCTTTAAAATCAAAGAACCATTCTCTATTGGGGGTCATATGGTGGATAACCATGAATTGGAACAGCTGGTTGATGGTGTAGTAGCGAATGCAAAATCTGAATCTGTATCATCATACTCGACCACATTTGATTATGAGACAACCTTTCCCCTTTCACGTTTGCCTTTATTCTTTAGCCTGGGACATTCTTTCTTCCAGTACCCTTTTTATCGACAAAAGGCATATTCATCTTTGCTCAATCTGGACTTTGACTTCGATCTCCCTCTCCTTTCTTTATTCTGACTCTTCGAACGGCCTCTAACAACAAGAGCTTCTACTTCGACACTTGTATTTTCTTGTTTGTCTTTCTTTCTCAATTCATAACTATACAAGGCAACAGTTACTTCACTGAGAAACACATCAACCTTCCCATGAAGTAGAGTAGTTTCAAGATACTCAAACTCATAAGGAAGTGATCCCATTAACATCAGAGCCAAATCTTCGTCTTCAAAAGTCACGTCCATATTCATCAGATCAGTCACCAGCTGATTAAAGCTAGTAATGTGATCATTTATAGTGGTACTTGGTACACAATTGAAGCGGAACAATATCTTTTTCATGTAGAGCTTGTTCTGACCGCTTTTCTTAAAAAATTTCTCCTCCAGTGCCTTCCACAATTTACTTGCAGAAGTTTCCTTACAAAATGCATACTTCTGCTCTCTAGAAAGACACGATCGAATAGTACCACATGCCAATCTATTGATCCTCTTCCATTCTTTCTCCTCAACATCATCTGGTTTCTCTCCTTCAATAGCAATGTCTAGACCCTGCTGAAATAGGGCATCTAGAACCTCACTTTGCCACATGCCGAAATGACCGGTGCCATAAAAAATCTCCACTGTAAATCTAACATTTGTCACAGCATTTCTTGTGGATGTTTTTGTGTCGTCTGCCATTTCTGCTACAAATTCTATTTAATAGCTGTTAATGCGGAATGTCAATTACCCCAAGGAAATTTTTTCTGATGTGGAAGATCAGCCTAAGCCGCAACCACAGAGCATACTAAAATAAACCAAGAACTCTGATACCAATTGTTATGGAATTCGAGTTAATTTCCACCAATAATAACAAATTCACCTTGAAAACTATTATCTAGGTGACTAGTGTGAAAACGATTGTACTAAAAATCACCCCAAGGTAGATTCCCAGGAAAGATGAGGGGTCACAATGGTCCCTCTTAAAATCCACTTTCCTTAGACAGAACTACCAAGACAAGTAATTTTAATAGGACAATAATTACAACAATATACCCTACAATAGCTATTAAATAGACATAAAGAGAACACCAAAATTTAACGAGGTTAGGCCAAAATTATGCCTACCTCCTCGAACACTACTAAAATAACATTTCACTAATAGAGGAAATATTACAAAGAGAGAAAGAGTACAAATAACCTTTAATAGTGAAGAAGGCTTATATTTATGGGATGCTAAACTAAGGAGGAGGGCTCTATTTATAACAAAAGAATTTTCCCTCCTCCTTATACACAATCAATGTGGGATTTTGCCAAAAAAACCAACATTTATTTTATAATTGAAGTCTCTATTTTTTCAATATTGTTTTTACCTTTATAATTGAGGTCTCTAATTTTTTTAATCCCACCATTTAACTTTATAATTGAGGCCCTTAAGTTTTTTCAATCTCACTTTCTACTTTTTCTACCTTTACAACTGAGGCTCATAAGTTTTTTCAATCTCAAATTCTCCCTTTATAATTGAGCCCTTAATTTTTTAATCCCTCTTTTTTAACTTTATAATTAGGGCCCTTAAGTTTTTTCAATTTCACTTTCTACCTTTATAGTTGTGGCCACTAAGTTTTTTCAATCTCAATTTCTACCTTTTTAAGTGAGACACCCAAGTTTTCCCAATCTCAATTATACATTTATAATTGAGGCTCTTATTTTTTCAATCTTGATTTCTATCTTTATAATTAAGGCTTCTAATTTTTTCAATTTCATAAAATTCTCAGCTTCTCATCATGTCTCCATCTCTCTCGTTAATTCATTTAATTTGGAATTAAATCTAATAATGTGTCTCTTTTTTATTTTATTTTTTTACAAATCTCATTTTTTTCAATTTACCAAATATTCTTTAACTCTTAGTCTTCTCCAATCTCAATCTAACAATAACATAATACATTATTCTTCATTTTTTAAATTTATTATTCAAAATCAATCTCCATATCATAATTCAAACACATTAATTTTTTATTCTCTCAATCTTATTTAAGGTGTTTTTTTTAACAAACAATGAAACTAATGTTTTAAAAAGTTTATCATTTTTTACAATATTAAATTAATTGTCTAAAATAATAGAATAATCTTTCGTTCTATAAGATATATTTTTAAGTTTTCGCTCAAGGCCCAAAAATACTAGAGACGGCTCTGGTATCATATAATGCTAAGAAGGCTTTGGAAACGATGAATGTACATCTTGGTAAAATTGATCCTTTTTTTTAATGTTTTCCCTTTTTAAATCTTAGTAGTTCACCAAATAGTTATCATTTACATGTATGAAATTGATTTGTTTACTGGGTTTATCTATTTGTACCGACAAAATCCTTCATGTGCCAGCTTTTGACCAAATTATTGAGTGGCATTCTCTCACAGAATTGCAAAGAACAAGAAGAAAAACCTACATTTCAAATTGTTTTGTATGGGAAGAAAAGAAAGTTGGTTTCTCTGTTTTCATCTCTATCCCATTTAATTTAGTCAACTAAAATATTTATATATTTGTTACAAAGGGCAGTAAAATTCCAAATCAAATTGAAATTAGTTTCTCTTTTCGACGTTTGCTTTGTTGATGGTTGGGAAATTCAACAATTGAATTTGTTGGTTTATTTTATATGTAATCTTTCCATGTCTTTGTCTCTGTCCCTGTGTCAACAATCATTTTAATCATTCTTGTAGAGAAAATGATGGTGAATACAATTCATATTGACAGTTGAAAATGACGGTGCAACCCATGCTGATGTTGTCCCCAATGACATTGAAGCAAAGATTTGTCTATATGAAAGCTTCCCAAACTCTACTGAGTAGCAAGTTGGAGATTAGAGATGAAGCTCAAGTTAAAATTCAATTTTCAATATTGTTTGACGTTGTTAGTTTCATATTGCACAATTAGGTTCTTCAAGCTCAATGAAACTTAATCAAGTTAATTTTTCAGTGAGTAGCAGATGAGTTCAATTACTCTATGAAGTAGCAATGCATATCATATGTTAGTCAAAAAGTGATACTTTCTAAATCAATTTTGTTTTTCTCTTGAGTACTCATTTCTTGTATTAGGTTCATTTACTTTTGTTGGAACCAGTGGGTATAATAATGTCATAAACTAAATACCAAAGCTGCTCTTATCAAATTGATGTCAAGTATACAAAAAAGGACCAAAATAGATAAACCCAGTAAAAAGGCACATGAAGATCTTTTGCTAGTACAAATGTCTGAGAAAATATTTCTCTCATTGTATCCATCGTTGACAAAAATTTACATGAATTTTTCGGTCGCTTTGGACGAATAACCTACTCTAGGGTGATGTGCCTTGAGAATTGGACGAGTCAGGTGTAGACATTAATTTTCGTCCACATTTTTTTATATATACATATATATATATATTATATTTTGCAAATGGTTTTAGAAAATTTTATAATATATAGTTTTGAAAACATTTTGAAAACATTTATATATTATATAGTTTTTAAAACGTTTTGAAAACTTATATAATATATAGCTTTTTAAAAAATATTTTTGAAAAATTATATAATATATAGTTTTAAAAACATTTTTGAAAATTATATAGTTTTTAAAAAACATTTTTGAAAATTTATATAATATATGTTTTTAAAAAACATTTTTAAAATTTATATTATATAGTTTTTAAATACTTTATTTTTATATTTATTTATTATTATTATTATTTATTTATTTTTGTCCAGGTTCGAGTTAGGGTCCAACTAGTCCAAATTGGGGCCTGACCCAACCCAAGAGAGAATTAGGGTTCCTATGTGATGTTCAGTTACAGCGCCGCATAGGAGAGAAACAAAAAGTTCCAGAAGCTTGAACGCCACCAACGGTAGTAGACGAGTGTTTGGTTAAGTTTTGATTTTTTCGGCCACCGGAGGCGGTGGCCAGAGAGGCGGTCAACGGCGGGGGCGGTGGCCGGAGAGGCGGTCAACGGCGGGGGCGGTGGCCAGTCATCCCATCCGGTGAGGGTTGGAGAGAGAGCGGTATGAGAATTGTTTTTAGCCAAATTTTGAGGTTATATATCAACCCACTACCGACCCGTGGAGCCCGCGACCCGACGCAGGGACGGAGAGGATTCGCGTGTTTTTGGAATTTAAAGGGTAAATATGTTTTGGTCCCTCTGATTTTGGAAATACTTCATTTGGACCCCCAAATCAGTCTTGTACTCCGATTTCTTTCTAATTTTACCATCAGTTTTAGCATTATTTCAATTCAGTCCTTTTTATGCTCTATTTCTATATATTCTTAATTTGTTTCTTTTTTTTATTTATTATTATTTAATTGATACTACTCTTGTATATATATATATTATTTATTTCTTTTTTTATATATATACTCTATATATTTTTTATTTTTTATTACTATTTTCTATTTCCTTTTTATTAACATTTGTCTTTCTTCACCATTTATTTTATTTTATTTTATTATTATATAAATATATATACATATGTTTTTTTCCTCTTATTTATTCTTTTTCATTTTTATCATCTAACATTTTCTTTGACATTTTCAGTGGTCATTTAAATCGATCAAAGGTAAGTAATTCGAACCGAGTATTTAAATTTAAATTTAAATTTCTAATTTTTTGCAATTAAAGAGAACCGGTGAATTAATTGGTACAGAAAGGGCGATTCAAGGGTGCTAATCCTTCCTTGACCGTAACCGACTCCTCAATCCGACACATTATGGTAAAACGCAATCAGGTAAGATGTTGTCCGATTAGCCTAAATATTTCTTTAAAATGATCAGTGGCGACTCCAATTCGTTTAATGCCAAGTTGAAGCCCAATTCCGGGCCCAACCGAAAGACGGTTCCGACATCTTGGCGACTCCGCTAGGGACAGGTAAGTGAGTCAGGCCAGAATTAATTTTCGATTGCCTTTTATGCGAAAATGGTAAATTTTAATTTTAATTTTATTGATTCGATTGTAATTATTTATCTTTGATTATTTTTCAAATAAATAGTTGTACTGACGTTTCTAAATGATTTAAGATTTTTCAAAAAAATTTCATCTCAGGCTCTATACCCGAGCTCCAAACCCTTTTAAGTGGGGGTGAAAGCGACGCATTCGTGCGAATTTATTCTCCGTATGGGCCTAGCAAGTAACCTTCGGGATTCATATACCTTATGCTTTCGTGTGAATTTATTCTCGTATGAGCATAAGATAATGTATCCTCTCAAGTTTAACTTAGTCCGCATGAGCTTGTAATGGGCTTAGGACTAAGGGTCTGGCAAGCCCAAGGGGGCACCAACAAGGAGAACTCGATTATCTTTTTAGAACCTAAACCGGGAGAGTACAGGGAATTAGTGCCCACCCTAAAACCTTATTCCAAACCCTAGGCTACTTTGTTTCTTGCTTTACTTTCTGTTCAAAGCATTCGAACTAGAAAAATATGCGGATAGGATTTGTTTGAAATTAGCATGCAGGATAGAGATCATGTCTGGGTAGGAATTAAAACATGTGGGGTAAATATCATGTGGGGTAGGACTTTTATTTTTCATGATTATTTTTTATTATTTTCACCTCACTAACTCTTTTCATTTTTCTTTTTTTATTTTATTTTCTTCACTTGCATCATTTAAAAGAGGTGTTGACCCACCAAAAAGTGTTTGTTAAACATGAATAATTTGCATTAATGGACAAAGGGGTTGTAATACAAGAGATAAAAATACAGAGGACAGTCTACAAGGAGACTATGTGTCACATTCAAACTATAAGACGTGGTCCCACAGTTAAAGAGTATATCACTCTGCTGCATTATAAAGGATTCAGAATGAACCGAGTATACATCAAATAATGAAAGTCTATCTTTTAAGAACTGACTGGTAGAGGTTGCAGGGGCAAGATGAAGGTTATTGATCTTGGGAGTCCCTTCAAAGACAACAATGACAAAATGATAGCTGAAATTGGAGACCATTGCTGACGAATTCAAGAAACAGACGAATGAACTTCACATAGTTCCTATCAATTGAGGGCTCCAATGACGTATCCATTGGGAAAAGGTTCAATAAAAGATAAAATGCCAGAAATGCAGTCATTTGAGACTTCTTGAGCTAGTGCAAAAAGTAACTCAACATTTACATGGTTCATCCAGAGAAGCCGGAGTAGTTCGACAGGTTATTTAACCGGTGACAGACGAAGACAGAAGACTAGTCAACATATCAGAAGCTGTCAGGATATTTTTGTCTCTTAAAAGATAAAACACTTTTGTCCCCAATATGGAATATTTATAATAACATACATATTTTTTGGATCAATGCCTCGAACATTTCCTGCATCATGCATTCTTGCATATTTCGTATAATTTATTTTTCATTTGCATTCACATGAACTAACAAGAGATTTTCATAACGGAAGGGTACAAACACTGGACATACCTCCACAAGCTTCAGACACGTGTTATCCTCATTCAAACCGAAAAGAAGATGGAAGCCAGAATTACTCAAACAAAGAGAACATGTTGAAGCTCCAGAGAGACTTAGAAGAAAAGGTAAATCAGAATAGCCAGAGTACCCTAGTGCAATCATGAAAGGCCAAGAGTCCTTGATCGATCAGATCGTTACCAAGTTAGCTCGTCTATGTCAGACAAGTGCGCCTGGGGCAGGCTCATCGGAAGGGGTAACCATGCCACCTACCCCGCAAGTGGTTGTCTCACCCAGAATCTTACTAGGACTTCAAGATAATTCAAATAGTTACCGCATTCCAAAATTTGATGAAGAGGTCAAAACAAAGAGGGTAGAAATTACCATTAAACCAGGAGGTAGAACGAGTGGAAAGCCTCCATTGAAGAAGAAAGAAAGAGAGATCATCAACATTTCAAAATCATTTGTAGTCGTACCCTCTTCTAGGCAAAAACCAATGAAGGAAAAGGAGCATTTGATCCCATTCCCTTAACATACAAGGAGCTCTACCAACAACTGTTTGACGCACATGTGGTGTCACCCTATCTCGAGACACCTCTAAAGCCCCCATACCCCAGGTGGTATGAAAAAAATGCGCACTGTGAGAATCATGGCGGTGTTCCGGGGTATGCTATTGAAAATTGTCTCCCCTTTAAGAGGGTTATCCAAAGGATGCGCAACAGGGGTTGGATTCATTTTAATAATTCAAATCACCCCACGTTGCACAGAACCCTCTACCTAATCATCAAAAGAATAAGGAAAGTGCAATCACCGAGGAAAAGGGTAAAAATTCCAAAACCAGAGTTTCCGAAGTGAAGACACCTCTTGCTTGGGTATGGAGGCAAATGATAAATGCGGGGTTTCTTGCACCACATCCTAGCACATCAGATTCCAAAGGTGGAAGTCATTGCTGTTATCACATGAAGATGAACATGATGTACAACAATGCGCCGAATTTAGAGCCTTGATCCAGCTAATGATGGAAATAAAAGAGCTGGAATTTTATGATGAAAGCAATGACACTCCCAAAGCAGAAAGAGTCACGACAAATGGGGCATCCTGTTGAGGCCTTATTCAATTTTGAGGCATTATGTTTGAGTTTGTTTTTTTTATCTTTTCTCAAGCTTTTGTAAGAACATTTGAATAAATTTATGTTACTTTAATGATGACGAGCAATGAATCACATTCGTAAACTTGCAATTTTTTAATATCAACTCAATTAAAAAACTCAGTAAATGGTTCAAAGTTACAGATCTTTGACAAAGTAACATGATTTAAAACAAGGACCTTGACCTTACCCAGAATATACCCTCAAACACCTTACCCTGCTCTTGCAATTAGCCAATATAACCTTTTCCTTTCATAAGGTGCGGATAACATGAGGCATCCTTTTGCATATAACATTACTATGTTTTTTATTTAAGACGTTCAGTGATGATCATGATCTTCACAAATGGAATTTTTGAGTAAGTAAATCTAGTTTAGGTCAGTTGCTTGGAAATTGAACTCTAAAGATGAGATTCCTTAACTTTCAAAAACACCTAGACTATAACAGGTTCTTCTTGACAAACTTAAGAAATTGGATCCGTATACCCATATTATAATATTATATATATATAATAAAGCTTGAGTTGTCCCTTAGAGCAATTGGTTAAACACCCCGGCTTTATGGATAATATTCAGCTAGCCTGATAAAGGTAATTTTACTATACAATAAAGCTTGAGCTTTCCCTCTAAGGCATTTGGTTAAACACCCGACTTTATGGATAAGATTCAGCTAATCTGATAAAGGTGTTTATATATTAAGCTGTCCCTCTAGAGAAATTGGTCAAACGCCCCGGCTTTATGGATCCAGCTAGCCATTTAATGGAAAATTTAAATAAGGAGTTTCGATAAAATGATTAAGGGAGTTAAGGAACACCTTTTATAGTCAAATACACACGAGCACTCAAGAATTTCATATTTAGACGATATTTCTGCACTACCTTTGTTAGAAGAGCCTACAAAGCTTAAACAAATGGGAGATTTCAGAGGACCAAAGTAAAAGGTCTAGTAATTGATCATGCTAGTTGCGTCATTTTGTCTGCATCCAATTAAAATGCCAAGCCAAAGAAAAGCATGTTTCAATAGCCAAAAAATGACCTTTTCATTGATGAAACATTAGGTCAACCTAAAGTCAACTCATCCATTTGAACATTTGTCAAAGAGCTATAACTCTGAAAGCATTAAAAGAGCTATTGATTCATTTGATATACTTTGAGCTCATGTTTACAATTTGATTAATTAAGGAGCAATGTTTTACATCATTTTTCCCTCCTAAAACAAGAAAAAGAGAAAAACATTTTCAAACAGAACAGTCTCAGATATGAAAGGTCTGTAAATCCAAAGCTTGAAAAGAGAATGGGGCACGATCGATTCCATGGACCAGATTGGCAGGCAAAACACGAGACTCCATCCAAGAGATAACATATAATTCATTCATGTTGCATGCATCTTAGGTATACTTAAGAGCATCACATTCATCATTTTAGCATACATGATTTTTGCAGCTTTTAGAGTCCAGTTCCTACTTCGATTCATAAGTGCCTTTAAAGAACGATGGTGGTTACTTAACTCAGCAGTGAGAAGCTTCACCTCAACCGACTTGACATATCTACAGATCTCATAATCAGTTTCATATAAGTTCAAGAACCAATTCAGAACAAATTCAGGTCAGCTCAACTCAACAATGAGTAACATATTTCCAGTTAATATCTTCAAGCCAGATTTCAATTCCACAACGGAAGATATTCGGCCGTCAGAATTCATAGTGGGCTTTACTGTAGAAGGGGAGTCATTCAAAGATCATCTCATTTGGTTCAGACTCGCTCAAAGGAACCACCTGAAGAATTATGACCGGCTTAGACCCGTGAAGGAAAACCATTTTTTAAAGAAAACAGTGCAACATAGCTCAAGGAAAGAAGGGCTATTTGCCAACAAAAGACCTTCGAGTTCGACTACGCTCAGCTCAGAGGTACATCATTTGTAGCATAACTTAAGTTAAGAAGGGCTATCTGCCACCAAAAGACCTTCGAGTTTGACTACGTTCACTCTAAGGCATATCATTTGCAGCAAAACTTAAGTCGAGAAGGGTTATATGCCAACCAAAGACCTTCGAGTTGACTACACTCAGCTCCAAGGCACATCATTTGCAACATAGCTTAAGTCGAGAAGGGCTATCTGCCAAAGACCTTCGAGTTTGATTACACTTAGCTTCGAGGACACATCATTTGCAGCATAACTCAAGTCTACAAGGGTTATCTGCCACCAAAATACCTTCAAGTTTGACTACGCTCAGCTCCAAGGCACATCATTTTCAGCATAGCTTAAGTCGAGAAGGGGTATCTGTCAAAGACCCTCGAGTTTGACTACGCTCAGCTCTAAGGCACATCATTTGCAGCATAGCTTAAGTCGAGAAGGGCTATCTACCAAAGACCTTCGAGTTCGATTGCACTCAGCTCAAAGGTACCAACATTTGCAGCATAACTTAAGTCGAGAAGGGTTATCTGCCAACCAAAGACCTTCAAGTTTGACTACGCTCAGCTCCAAGGCAATCATTTGCAACATAGCTTAAGTCGAGAGGGCTATCTGCCAAAGACCCTCCAGTTCGATTACACTCAGCTTCGAGGGTACATCATTTACAGCATAACTCAAGGCGAGAAGGGTTACCTGCCACCAAAAACCTTCGAGTTCGACTACGTTCAGCTCCAAGGCAAAACATTTGCAGCATAGCTTAAGTCGAGAAGGGCTATCTGCCAAAGACCTTCGAGTTTGATTATACTCAGCTCAAAGGCACCATCATTTGCAGCATAGCTTAAGTTGAGAAGGGCTATCTTCTTCAAAGACCTTCGAGTTCGACTACGCTCAGCTCCTAGGCACCATCATTTGCAACATAGCTCAAAGAAAGAGGGGGCTATCTGTTAATAAAATTGTCGAGTTCGATTCCATTCAGCTCGATGACACCTAATCACACTAATGTCTGGTTGCAATCGAGGTTTTCAAGTCGAGAAGAAGACTCGGGTTAACCATGCTTTAGTGACACACAAAAAAAAAACCGTTTCCCGGTAGCATAGCTTAAGTCGAGAAAAACTATCTGTCAATGAAGACCTTTCGAGTTCGATTTCATTCAGCTCGAGGGCCTATCAACCACATGGTAGAGTCAAAGAACTACTCTCCATTCGAATTTTAACCAAGGTCTTTAAACTGAGAAGAAGACTGAATTTGACTACAATTTGGCAGCGAGAAGCCACGTTCCAATTCAAATTCTGAACTACGGCTTCAATTCCATATCATTTCAAGGTGGACTCGACTTTGAGACGGAGGGGTCATCCGCAACTCAAATTCGATAGGGAGTTATTCCTAATTCAAATCAATTTTCAATTCCACCGAGCGAAAATTTGTGTCTTTTTATCTTTGTCATATTTTTCGTTCCACGAAAAAGGACAAAGAGGGGAAGCTGTAGACACTAATTTTCGTCCACTTTTTTTTTTTATATATATACATATATATATCTATATATATATTATATAGTTTGCAAATGGTTTTAGAAAATTATATAATATATAGTTTTGAAAACATTTATATATTATATAGTTTTTAAAACGTTTTGAAAGCTTATATAATATATAGTTTTTAAAAAATATTTTTGAAAAATTATATAATATATAGTTTTAAAAACATTTTTGAAAATTATATAGTTTTTAAAAAACATTTTTAAAAAAACTTATATAGTTTTTAAAAAACAGTTTTGAAAATTTATATAATATGTTTTTAAAAAACATTTTTAAAATTTATATTATATAGTTTTTAAATACTTTTTTATATTATTATTATTATTATTATTATTATTTATTTATTTATTTATTTTGTCTAGGTTCGAGTTTGGGTCCAACCAGTCCAAATTAGGGTTGACCCAACCAAGAGAGAATTAGGTTCCTATATGATGTTCAGTTACAACGCCGCATGGGAGATAAATAGAAATTCCATAAGCTTGAACGCCACCAACGACAGTTAAGGGACCACGCACAACGACGCGAGATTTCTGACCGGGGAAATCGGGACTGACCCATCCCGAAATCCCCGCCATAGCATGTTACCATGATAATCGGAGATAGCAAACGGCTAGTGGTGGGTATAAATACCCCACCACCCACAACACAAGTGGGGGGAAACCACACAGATGAACGAAGTATCATCAGAACAGAAAACCCAGAGATATCAACGGCAGAAAAAACCCACAACAACATCACACGCAGTGAAACAGAGAACCAAACGACCAAGTATCATCACAAACATCAACAACAAGCCAACATCAACATCAAAACCATAAAGCAAAACCAAACCAAAATAACAAAAGGCCGAAGCCCCACAAAAATCCAAGCAAAGTAAAAAAAATAGAGCAAAGTTGAGAGCTTTCGACGGGAACATTTCGAGGAAAACAAAAGGAGCACCATCGGAAAGCCGGAACCCGAAGACAGCATCATTGAAAAGGTGAGAAAACGGGACGGTTTTCTTTAGATCTACGCCATTTGGGGTTGTTTTGTGGAGTTTTAGCTTCGAAACTGGGTTTAGGACATTGAGACGAGCGTTTGGGTGAGTTTTGATTTTTTTGGCCACCAGAAGCGGTGGCCAGAGAGGTAGTCAACAGTGGGGGCGGTGGCTGGTCATTCCATCCGGTGAGGGTTGGAGAGAGAGCGGCGAGAGAATTGTTTTCTCTTAAAACTGAAGAGAGAGAGAGGGAAATGTAAAAATGAGGAATTTTAGCCAAATTTTGAGGTTATATATCAACCCACCGGACCGACCCGTGGAGCCCGCGACCCGACCTAGGGATGGAGAGGATCCGCGTGTTTTTGGAATTTAAAGGGTAAACTATGTTTTGGTCCCTCTAATTTTGGAAATACTTCATTTGGACCCCTAAATCAGTCTTCTACTCCAATTTCTTTCTAATTTTACCATCAGTTTTAGCATTATTTCAATTATGTCCTTTTTATGCTCTATTTCTATATCTTCCTAATTTGTTTCTTTTTATTTATTTATTATTATTTAATTGATATTACTCTTGTGTATATATATATATATATATTATATACTCTATATTATTTTTTTATTACTATTGTCTATTTCCTTTTTATTAACATTTGTCTTTCTTCACCATTTATTTTATTTTATTTTATTATTATATAAATATATATACATATATTTTTTTCCTCTTACTTATTCTTTTTCATTTTTATCATCTAACATTTTCTTTGACATTTTCAGTGGACATTTAAATCGATCAAATGTAAGTAATTCGAATTGAGTATTTTAATTTTAATTTCTAATTTTTCGCAATTAAAGACAACCGTCGCATTAATTGGTACTTGAAAGGGCGGTTTAAGGGTGCTAATCCTTCCTTGTCTGTAACCGACTCCCGAACCCGACAAATTCTGGTAAAATGCAGATAAGGTAAGATGGTGTCTGATCAGCCAAAATATTTCTTTAAAATGATCAGCGGCGACTCCAATTCGTTTAATCCAAGTCGAAGCCTAATTCCGGGCCCAACCGAAAGATGGTTCCGACATAAGGAATTTGGCTTTGTGTGTTTTTCATCTCCTGAAGAAGCAATGGCAACTTTACATGTATTTAATGGTGAGACAAAGTTCTCTCTGTCCTTTTACCTCTGTCCTAATGATTTGAGCTTTGATTTCATTTATAGTTTTTGAGGTTTTAAGTAGCAGTGTATGGTTACTAATTTGAATGTTGAAATTACTTAGGGGCCTTATTTGACGGAAAGTTTCTACATGTAGCAGTAGCTCAACGTAAAGAAGACAGTTGTAAGGAATTGCATAACTATATCAGCATCCTTTTGTTGCAAACGTTGCATTCAGTATCCTTTTACAACAACTAATGGACGACAAAAATTCTCATATGTAAGCATGTCGGGTTTTTCTCGGAAACTATATATATGTTTTTGGTATGCAGCTCAATTCTAACTATTATTTGTGTATTTCTTGTGTCTTAACAGGATCAAATAAGACACATTAACCCAAGCATCGATGGGGTCGAAAGAGATTGCATGTACAAGCAACATGTATGAACTACCTCTTTAGATGGATAGATTTTTAAATTGTATGCTACTATATATGTGCCGATGGAATCACATAGCAACTTATTATATAACATTTTCTTTAGTTATGTTGAACTACGTTACATTTCACTTTAATGTTTATAGACTTTGATTTATTTCTGTTAAGTATTTCTACTTAATTTGTGTTATAATTAAATTTAACGTTTGTTGTTATTGGATAATGCTATAAGATATTAAATCTGAGTAATACAGAGAAAAAATTAATATTTACCAAATCAGTTAATTTTAGCGGCATTTATAAAAAAACCACTAGAAGTCATGCTCTTTTGCGACGTTTGTCAAGAAAAATGTCACCGTATACATAGTAAAGAGTGGCATTTGTGATAAAAAAAATGCTACTATTATCACAACATATACCAGAGCTTGAGAGAACAAATGCCACTAAAAATAAAGTATTCGCGACGTTTGATAAACAAACGCCGCTAAGCGACGTTTGTTTAAAAAACGTCGCTATAGATCTTGACCTTTTGCGACATTTGTTTCAAAAAGGCCGATATAGATCTTAACCTTTTGCGCCGTTTTTTCACAAACACCACTAACTGTTGTGGCATTAGCTTTAGCGGTGCTTTTATAAGTGATGGGAAAGTTTGTAGCACGCTCGAAAACACCGCTATAAGACTAAAAACGCTGTTAAAAACATTTTTTTTAGTGTCGTTTTGTTTTAATTTGCTAACCTTTTCCCTATATACTACATTTCATAATATACTATACAATTTTCAATATAAATAACCATTAATCTAATTCTCCACTTCCTTTGGAGTATTAAACAAGTTTCAATCACATGTCATTAAAGTACTACCATGAGATAAAGAACATTGTTCTTCTTAGAGGTCATGAATTCAAGCAACTATGTCTGCATGGTATGTATATTATCAATTGACTAAAAAAGTTATGAACAAATATTACTTTATAATCACTCTAAATTATTAAAAAGGGTATTATCTAAAGGATATTAATATAATACTAGATTTTGTCATGTTTAATGAATACAAATATTTTATTTTAAAAAATATAATTAAAGGATATTCGATACATGAAAGAGATCATTAGTAGAGTAGTAGTATTTTTAAAAAAAATTATTCTCATGTTTGATTTGGAGTGATTTCTTGATGTGATGCCGATTACGGAATGTCCGATACTGCTTGTTGTCCAACCATAAATTAAGTATATGATGATATTAAAATAAGATTCAAAAGATAGGGATTTAATGGATGAAAATGAAAATATGGGACAGATAACGATAAAAAATGGAAGATAGTGATGGTGGAGTATGAATGATGAAACGATGGATAGTTTGTTTAAGGAACGAGAAAAGAATCAACGCTATAGGAGTGTTGACCTGAATCCTATATTGTTTTCAAATGATAGAACCGTGGCCCATTACTTGTAAAGAAATAGGAACCAATAATATGAAAGAACAATTGAAGTCAAAATATAATCTTGATAAGTCGATAGAGTTCAATTAAGAATATAAAGTTGAACACTTAAAAGAAATCATTCCAAATTGATTTTTCTCAGAAAGAATGAAGGCCTCCATTTATAGGCTTGCAATAAAATAAACAATCTCTAATTATACATGAATGAATCATATATGAATCTGATGAATGCATCATGAACTTCATTTTAATAGGTTTATTCATGTATCTACTCAATACTTCAGTGAATCATGAATCTGGTGAACGAATCTCTTAATTGTCATCTATGCATGCACTTGGGGAGTACATATAGATGCTTGTTTCTCTTGCATGTATCTGATGTGGTTGTTCCACTTCTCTTCCATTAACCTCCAGTGCATTTTTTTATGATTGTTCTCGTGCTATTTAATAGTTTTCCGATGCACCTCCCTCGAAACATTTGCCTTCAAATATGTTAGGAATACATGAACCTTCCTTAAATGTCGTGCATATATGTACAAGTCTAGGAGATGAACATGCTTCCATTTTAACTTGCCTCCATGAACCTTTGTACCCGCCTTCAAGTTGGAAGATTGTACATGCTCCTCTAGCAACCCATTCATCTCCCAAATGTAACTACAAAAACTTATGAACATAATTTAGGACTCATTAAATAATGTCGCAAAAACTCATACAACCTACGCTACATATAAGTGTGTAGGAATTCAAGACATATGATGCAGGAATGCATTAAACATGTAAAGAAACACAACATACTAATCATGAATGAATGATACACGCCCACTTAATATATAATAAAACTATCATGTAACTAACTAATAATTAATATAACAACCACAGCCACCCATCTCTTTAACCTAATCATCACAGCCACCCATGTCTCCATATCACAACTATCCATTTAAATTTCATCAAATCCTTCACCCCGTCCTTATTCATCCGTTCAATTTTAAAAGAAAAGATAAAAATCCCATCTTTATATTTTCAAATTTTCACTAGCATTTAAAACCCCCACTAACCCTAATAAATTTACCTTTTCATCTTTTCTGTTTTATTTTGTTCCTCATTCGTTTCCCTCCAAAATCCATAAAAAACACTATTTTTTTTATTTTTCTTCATGCTATCATCCCCACTCGTTCATCTTCCTCAAAGTAACATTGCATGGCTCCTAAAAAGAAAGTTGTTGTGAAGGGTGCACGACGAACGCCGACCCTTGCTGTCGCAAGTACCACTAGTGCTTGCTTTAACTGATTCCAATAATGCTCCGGTGAAATTTCTAGAAGATGCACAAGAACGACGGTACAATGAAGAATTTGCTGATCGTGAGTTTCATTTTGAACAAGGGTTTGACTTGTCTTCGATGGAAGACCCACATGCATATGCTTATATCACAGACACCATGGTCAAGTTAAAGTGGGAAACATTTTGTAACCACCCCGACGAAATCATGCAACAATTAGTATGGGAGTTCTACAACAACTTGACTAATGAGCAGCAACCCTTAGTATACGTATGGGAGAAGATGGTGCATTGGAGGGAAAAACCCATAAATACCTAGTTGGGTGTTGCCGAGGCTAATTGCGAAACACAAAGTTTGTAGCTAATCTCACGGTTGTCGACTTGCACAAAATCAACACTGATCTATGCCTACCTGGCTGTGGCTAGATTAAGTCTCTAATCAAAGCTTACACCATTAAGAGGCTCGACCTTACTGTCCCAACAAGGGTATGGTTCAGTTTTCTTAGCACTCGTTTATTTACCACTATGCATTACTCTTCCATCACTAAGGATCGTATCTTGCTATTACAATCTATCATGTTTGGTAGAAATATTGATGTAGGGAAATTAAATGTAAAGAATTATTTTCGTATGCTCAGAAAACATCTGGATATTTATTTTCCCCCTCTTTAATCACTCCACTGTGCAAACAAGCACAAGTGCTTGTCTTGGATTCCGACCAGGTATTCGAGAATAAGAGTGTCATAAAACCCTCTTCACTTAAAAGAACAATTCTACCGAAAGAGTTAGCCCAATGAAAGCAACCATCGATAAGCTTGATGCTACTACTGCCCCTTCACCACAAATAAGCTTAACTATACAAGAGTTACACAATACATTGGCTTCAGTTGCAACAAAGCATGAGGGAATAAAGTCAATGCTAAGCCACACCCTGCAAAATTAGTCTCAAATGCATTGTGCACAGGTTCAATATTGGGAATATGCTCAAGAGAGAGACAGGGCGATACCCAAGGTGATGACGAAGAAATTTCCCAAGCTAATGGTTATATTTCTAGCGTTCTCGAGCCAAGACTACAGTGCACGATGATAAAAATAGTTCTATCAACGTTGATGAAGAAGAGACCACAGATGAGCTGAGAAAGCAAATAAAGATGCTGAGGAAGAACAAACTGATGCTGAGAAGGAAACAAAGGATAGTTTTGAGAATGCAGTTACTGAAAAAAGATGTTGGGGACTCTGAGGATGGTAATATCATGGATATTAATGAGGAGAAACCTAGCTACTATAATGAGGAACGAAGTTTGGCGGTCAACGTGAACTAAGAGGAAGAAGTAGCTCGACAATTGCTTGACTTGAATGATGACAAGGCTGCTAAAGAAACTGTGGCTACAGAGGAGCATGGCCTTGATGCTGATATGATTATTAGCAATGTTGTCGAGGAAGTAGTAAAGGAAGATGAATCTAGCTTACATGAGGAATTTTTCGCTGAAAAGGTTGGTCGCGCTACGGGACAATTGGATGAGCTAAATGTACAAATACCCGCACCTGTACACAAAGAGAAGGCTACTGCTGCAACATCTATCCCCCCAGTCCCTAATTATCCTTGGCCACGGCCACATTAATGTCAATTTCCAAGAAGAAAAAAGATTTCAATGAAGGCCAAAGTGACAACAATCTTAAAAATAATCTTATGAGAATTGCTAGATGAGCCCAATGGACAAGTCCTCTGCTAGGACAAGTCCGGTAAGCTTAGTGGATACTAAGTATGAAGATAAACTCGCATAGCATTAGTGAATGAAAGTCTTCATTGGATGACTCTATCTAAAAGGCTAGGGGGTTCGTTCTTAAAAGCATCTTACTCTTCAAGTACTGGTAGGTAGCTGTGACAAGATGAAGCTCCATTTAAGCTAAATAGTATTCATTATAAACTGGAGTAGCTTACAACTGGCTCTAGTATTAGTTGTAACACCCATTCCTCGTATATCCTTTCGTACACGAGATATAAATGTCACATTACTTTTGAAA
The DNA here is from genome assembly GCF_006381635.1 of Hibiscus syriacus. NCBI lineage: Eukaryota > Viridiplantae > Streptophyta > Magnoliopsida > Malvales > Malvaceae > Hibiscus > Hibiscus syriacus. The sequence goes on from NW_024063035.1 coordinate 711,170, forward strand.
TCGTTCTTCTTTTATAAAATTACGTAAATATATTTTTTTCTTTCTTTTTGAAAAGATAATATTTTAATATAAGACAAAACATTAATCTCAAACTGTTATAAGTTCTACTTAATTAAAATTAAAAACATTTAAATATTGTGATTACATGCCAACGAAGCTTTTCCAAAATAACTAGAATGTCTAGGTGTCACGGATAAGTCCACCTTAGTTGATGATCACTACAGCTACAAAAGCACTCCTTACTCAGTTAATGTTTGCTTTTACCTATGCGTGAGAAACAACACACGTTAAGCAATTATTTAGTGAGATATAACATAGTAAAGAACAATAACGGATACATAAGTATCTCATAGTTATATGACTTAATTCTAAGTTATAACATCCATAGGAATTAGTGAAGTCCTTCGTATCTTAGCCAAATCTAGGTCATTTTAACCTCATAACAAATTTTAGTATGTCCAACATACTTCTCGTTAGTTCATTAACTTCAATTTTTGTCTCTTTTCACGTATTAACATATCCTTTCAGGCCTTTTAATTATGGCATCCTTTCATGCCTTAATGCATCCTTTCATGCATTTTAATTATGGAAACCTTTTATGCCTTAATACATCATTTCATGCATTTTAATTATGCCATCCTTTCATGACTTAATGATCCTTTCATGCATTTTAATTATGACATCCTTTCATGCCTTAATGTATCCTTTCATGCATTTTAATTATGGCATCCTTTCATGCCTTAATGCATCCTTTCATGCATTTTAATTATAGCATCATTTCATGCCTTAATGCATCCTTTCATGCATTTTAATTATGGCATCCTTTTATGCCTTAATGCATCCTATCATGCCTTAATGCATCCTTTCATGCCTTATTGCATCCTTTCATGCATTTTAATTATGACATCCTTTCATGCCTTAATGCATCCTTTCATACATTTTAATTATGACATCCTTTCATGCCTTAATGCATCCCTTCATGCATTTTAATTATGACATCCTTTCATCCCTTAATGCATCATTTCATGCATTTTAATTACTCTAAAACTCATTTATAATATTCTTTTCATTCATATAAAGATATCATAATCACCAATTTAACATATATAAATTTAAAGCATACTAGATTGAATCTTCATCATATAGCCTACTTATATTAGAGTACTCACCTGATAGTCCTCGCTAACAAAGTGTAGAGACTTCTGACTAATCAATAACTTCTCTTTATCCATTTTCTTGCTAGATTCAGGAGCTTGGTTCCTATCTACACAATTATCCATTAAGCACACATAACATACCAATGTTAGTATACTCATTACTTGTATTTTAAGAATATTCAAAATATCATTATCTCAATTTCTATAACAATTTCAACCTAATTGGTTATTCCAAGCTAGTATATAGTATGATCGATACTTACCCTGGTACGATACTTCTACTATGTACCGATACCCCTTTCGGTATTGATATCAATTTTAACTTCTACGTTTCCTGGTATCGATACCCTTACCATGGTATCGATACTACTCTACTATGGTACCAATACCCCTTTACGGTATTGATACCGATTCTAGATTCGATGTTGCCTGGTATCGATACCCTTACCATGGTATCGATACTACCTCGTAGGTATCGATACTGATTCAATCAATATCGATACTACACAGCTAATTCATCCCATTTAAGCCTATAGTATTGGTACTGTTCTATCAGTACCGATACCCTTGCCTAGATTTTCCAGTTTGCAACCCGATTATTACATAAATGGGGTCAAATTTACTTGTATTTACCCCATACAATACTATCAAACTATTCTTTAACTATCCAAACTAACATTCCTTCATTTTAATACTTAAAACATCTTGTACCCCTCATGATGATTGGATTCTAAGAATCACTCAAAATTTTCTAACTTGTTTCTAAACTCAACCAATGCTTATAATCTGTTATTTACTACTTTGACAAGTCAAAACTACTAATAATAATCAATAAACACCAATATACTAACAAATCATTTCAAAACCCATTTTCTAAAATCTCAATTATTTCCACCATTTCTTAGTTTTAATCTCATTTAATCCTTCCTTAAGCTTCTATCATACTCCAATCTTCAATAATCAACCTAAAATAAAAGGATAAACCATCAAATTGAAATCTCACCTTTAGCTAGGGTTGAGGATTTCTTACGTGAAAGAAGAAGAAGAAGTGAGGGTTGACTTTCTTTTTCCCCTTTTCTCCTTATTCTCTACTTAATATACCATATAAAATGAATTTTAAATTCATTTTATTCCAAATACCCATAAATTCCCTTTCTAATCCTTCATCATTACAATTTAGCCTAAACTACTATTCCCAACTCATTCTCATCTTTATCAATTAATCAATTTAGTCCTCCAAAATTTTAATTCATTTTCATTTAATCACTGACCTATTATTTGGGATATTACAATTCTTCCCCCTTTAAAAAATTCGTCCTCGAATTTAAAAGAAATACCTGGCACAAAGAGATGTGGAAACTGCTTTCTCATATCCTTCTCTCGTTCCCAAGTAGCTTCCCCATCCTTATGTTGTTACGTAATTCTTTGGTTTCCTTAGCCAAGATTCGCACTGGTTCCTCCTCATAAGTTAAATATGATCGGATCCCTATTCTTCTGGCCTGATAACATGAGATGGATCCGATATGTACCTTCGAAGCGTCGATACATGGAAAACATTGTGGATCTTTTCCATATCCGAAGACAAATCTAACTGATAAGCTACAAGTCTAATCCTTTTCAGTATCTCATACAGTTCAATAAATCTTGGACTCAATTTTCCTTTTCTCCCAAAACGTAATACCTTTTTCCATGGTGATAATTTCAAAAATACTTTGTCTCCCTCTTGATATTCTATTTCATTTCTTTTCAAATCTGCATAGGTTTTCTGGCGATCTAAGGCTATCTTTAAATTGCTCTGGATAAGTTTCACTTTATCCTCCTTATCTTTCATTAAATCCGGACCGACCAAGTCTCGATCTTTCAGTTCAAACCAATTTAATAGTGTTCTGCATTTTCTCCCATACAGAGCTTCATATGGGGCCATCTTAATACTTAATTGATAACTATTATTATATGCTAATTTAGATAAAGGAAAATCCTTATCCCAAGATCCTTTAAATTCAATCACGCATGCCCTTAGCATATCTTCCAATATCTGGATAGTTCGCTCTGATTGCCCACCTGTCTGTGGATGAAAAACTGTGCTGAAATTCAATCGAGTACCCAATGACTCATGCAAAGACTTCCAGAATCTTGAAGTAAATCTTGGGTCTCGATCGACACTATTAAAATCGGTACTCCATGCAATCTAATTATCTCCTTTATGTACAACTCTGTAAACTTATTGATCGGGTAATCCACTCGAACCAATATTAAATGAGCCGTCTTGGTCAATCTGTCTACTATTACCTATATTGAGTCATTTTTACCCGGTGACAAAGGTAGCCCCAAAACGAAATCCATCGTAACCCGCTCCTATTTCCACTCAGGAATGGTTATTGGCTGTAGTAACCCATATGGCACTTGATGTTCAACTTTCACTTGCTGACATGTCAGACATTTAGTAACAAACTCTGTTACAGCTCTTTTCATGCCTGACCATCAATAACGACTCTTTAAGTCTTGCTACATTTTATTTCCACCTGGGTGCATAGTCAGAGGGATATAATGTGCCTCACATAGAATATCCTTCCTCAAATCATAATCGTCGGGAATACAAAGTCTTTCCTTAAAGTATTAACATCCATCTACTCTTATTTCAAAGTCTTTGATCTTATTCTTTTCAACCTGTGCCATCCTCACCAAACATTTCTCATTTTGATTTTGTAACTCGTTAATCCAATCCAAAAACATCGGCTTTAACTTAAGCTCAGCAATTAAAGCACCATATCCCTTTAATGACACATGCACATCCAAGGCCCTTAAAGAAGAAAAAAACTTTCTGCTTAATGCATCTGCTACCACATTCGCTTTTCCCGGATGATAATCGATAATTAGATTGTAATCCTTTAGAAGCTCAATCCATATTCTTTGTCTCAAGTTTAATTCTTTCTGCGTCAATAAATACTTTAAACTCTTGTGATCTGTATAAATATGGCACCGCTCACCATACAGATAATGATGCCAGATTTTCAGGGCAAACACAACTACCACCAATTCTAAATTGTGCGTAGGATAATTGTTCTCATGATTCTTCAACTGTCTTAAAGCATAAGCTACAACCTTTCCATCTTGTATCAGAACACACCCCAATCAATTATGGGATGCATCACTAAACACAACATATTCTTTTCCCGACTCCGGTTGTACAAGTACAGGGGCCTCTGTTACTATTCTTTTGAGCCTTTCAAAGCTTTCTTGACATTTCTCCGTCCAGACAAAGGGCATATCCTTTCATTACAATTTAGTTAACGGTAAAGCTAACATCGAGAAGCTATTCATAAACCGTCTATAATAGCCAGTAAGTCCCAAGAAACTTCAAACCTCAGAAACATTCTTTGGAGGTTGCCAATCTATTATAGCTTGAATCTTTCTTAGATATACTCTTGTGCCTTAAGTAGAAACTATATGACCCAGGAAAGCAACTTCGGCTAACCAAAATTCACACTTTGTCAATTTGGCATACAACTTCTTCTCACGGAGTGTCTGAAGAACTACTCGAAGAAGAGCATCATGTTATTCTCTTGACTTGGAATATACCAAGATATTATATATAAATATCACCACAAATTGGTCCAGATATGGTTGGAATACTCAGTTCATCAGATCCATGAATGCCGCTGGTGCATTAGTCAAACCAAATGGCATCACTACAAATTCATAGTCCCCATACCGAGTACGAAAATATGTCTTTGAGATATCATCTTCTTTAATCTTTAATTGATGATACCCCGACCTTAGATCTATCTTAGAAAACACCGCTGCTCCTTTCAATGGAGCGAACAAATCATCAATCCTCGGAAGAGGATACTTGTTCTTTATTGTGACTTTATTTAACTGACGATAATAGATACATAATCGCATAGTCCCATCCTTCTTTTTCACAAATAACACTGGTACTCTCTAAGGAGAAACATTGGGTCTTATAAACCCCTTATCGAGTAGTTCTTATAGTTGGACTTTTAATTCTCTCAATTCAGTTGGAACCATTCTATATGGAGCCATAAAAATAGGTTTAGTACCCGGGTAAATCTCAATCCCGAACTCTGCATCACGATTTGGAGGCAATCCTGGTAATTCCTTAGGAAAAACATCCAAAAATTCTCTAACTGTGGGGATATCATTTACTTTAACTTTCGGAACTCGAGTATCTATCACATTGGCTAGAAAAACTATACATCCCTTCGACATCATCTTCCTGGCAGTCATGGCTGATATCACATTTGATGGTAATTTCATTCTTTCACCGATCATTATGATTTCTTAACATTTGACATCCTTTAAAAACAAATGTTTTTTTCGACAATCAACCCATCCATATTGTAAAGACAACCAATCCATGCCCAGAATAATTTCAAATTCATCAAAGGGCAACTCTATCAAGTTTGCCAGAAATATAATCTCTTGGATCTTTATAGGGCATTTTCTACATATTCTAGTGACTCTTTCACTGTGACCCGTGGGGTTTACCTCTATCATCTCACTCACAATTGGTTCTAAGGGGATTCCCTTTATTTTATCCAATTTGGTACTAATATAGGAGTGTGTAGAACTAGGATCAACTAAAACCAATATAGGCTCATTAAAAAGATGAAAAATACATGTTATAATTTCAGGGTCATCCAGATCCTCATTAGTCTTAATATTATAAATTCTAGCGACTCCCCGAGTCTCTTATCTCTGCATTGAATCCGTTTGTCCCCTGGATCTACCTCTTCATTTGCTTCTATTTGAGGCTGCTACTGATCTTTCAGATTGCGCCGAGTTGTCCCCAGATTTCTTAGGACAGTTTTGAGCGAAGTGACCAGTCTTGGCACATTGGAAACAAGCTCCACTAAGTAGTCTGTATGCTCTACTATGCAACTTGCCATATGTATGACATGGAATTTTCTCTCCTATTGCTCTACCCAGCTCGTAGAAAAAGACTAAGATTGTCGATTTTTCTATGAAGCTATCGCAAAACTATCTCTATCTAAAAAACTGGAACTCGAGCCCTTGCCTCTTTTAACATGATAGGGAGTGGAAGACATTCCCACTCTTTTCCCCATCTGAACACTCTGCTCTACAGCTAACGTCTCCTCCTGAGCTCTTTCAATAGCTTTAGATATGTTTATGACTTCTTGTATACTCTACAAGTTCAAGGACAACATCATCTCTTTCGGCTTAGGCCTCAAACCCTCTATGAACCAATCACATCTTACCTTGTCATTTCGAACGACTTTAGTGGAAAAATGGCTCAACTTGTTGTACTCGACCTCGAACTCATGTACAACTTGTCACCTTGCTTCAAATTAAGAAACTTTAGCAACATAGCCCATTTGAATTGTTTACCCACGTACTTGCTCTTGAATTCCTCTAAGAAAAATTGCCAAGTCACTTACTCCGGTGGTGCATACATCGTAGTATTTGCCCACCATACTCGAGCTGATCCTCCAAGTAAAGAGATAGCTCCTCCCAACTTTTCTGAATTTGTGCATTGAAGACTCTCAAACATTAATAGAACATCATTCAACCACAAGTTGGCCTCCATAGGACCCTACCTCTCTTCTCCACGAAACTCTAGAGCTCCCAAGCTCTTTAGCTCTTTTGGAATTAATATTCTCGGTGCCGGATGAGCAGGGGTAGGTTGAAACCGAGTCAGAATGGCATCAAGGGATTGCATAAAAGTTCCAAACTCAGACACTGGAATCCCTTGAGTTGCATGTACACTAGCATTTTCAGAGGGGGTAGGATGTTCACTTTTTACCTCATAGCTCTCACTATCAGTTCCTTCTTGCATCTCCTGTCCCCCAGCTCTTCGTGAATTCAAAGATTCTTACATCTATAATAACATATATAATAATAACATTTCAATTAGTAAGGAGTGGCATCAATTTTACTAAAATGACACTATACCAATAACATTGACAATCTTTATGGCATGTAACCCCTTTTCTACTTTAAAATTAAGACTGGTTTTGGACGAGAATCGGCTAAACCTATACCTCTAATACCAATAAATGTAACACCCATTCCCCGTATACCCTTCCGTACACGAGATATAGATGTCACATTACTTTTGAAATCGTTATTCTTTAATAAAATTACGTAAATATATTTTTTTCTTTCTTTTTGAAAAGATAATATTTTAATATAAGACAAAACATTGATCTCAAAATGTTATAAGTTCTAATTAATTAAAATTAAAAACATTTAAATATTGTGATTTCATGCCAATGAGGCTTTTCCAAAATAACTAGAATGTCTAGATGTCACGGGTAAGTCCACCTTAGTTGATGATCACTACAGCTACAAAAGTACTCCTTACACAGTTAATCTTTGCTTTTACCTACGAGTGAGAAACAACACACGTTAAGCAATTATTTAGTGAGATATAACATAGTAAAGAACATTAACGGATACATAAGTATCTCATAGTTATATGACTTCAAACTAAGTTATAACATCCATAGGCATTAGTGAATTCCTTCTTATCTTAGCCAAATCTAGGTCATTTTAACCTCATAACAAATTTTAGTATGTCCAACATACTTCTCGTTAGTTCATTAACTTCAATTTTTGTCTCTTTTCACGTATTAACATATCCTTTCATGCCTTAATGCATCCTTTCATGCATTTTAATTATGGCATCCTTTCATGCCTTAATGCATCATTCATGCATTTTAATTATGGTATCCTTTCATATATTTTAATTATGACATCCTATCATGCCTTAATGCATCCTTTCATGCATTTTAATTATGGAATCCTTTCATGCCTTAATGCATCATTTCGTGCATTTTAATTATGGCATCCTTTCATGCGCTAATGCATCATTTACTCTAAAACTCATTTATAATATTCTTTTCATTAATATAAAGATATCATCATCACTAATTTAACATATATAAATTTAAAGCATACTAGATTGAATATTTATTATATAGCTTACTTATATTAGAGTACTTACCTGATAGTCCTCGCTAACAAAGTGTAGAGACTTCTGACTAATCAACAACTTTCTCTTTATCCCTTTTCTTGCTAGATTCAGGAGATTGGTTCTGATCTACACAATTATCCATTAAGTACACATAACATACCAATGTTAGTATACTCCTTTTATTTTAAGAATATTCAAAATATCATTATCTCAATTTCTATAACAATTTCAACCTAATTGGTCGTTCCAAGGTTAATAGTATCGATACTTCTATACTATGGTACCGATATCCCCTTCCGGTATCGATACCAATTTTAACATCGATGTTTTCTGATATTGATACCCTTATCATTGTATCATTATTACTCTACTATGGTACCGATACCCCCCTTACGGTATCGATACCGATTTTAGATTCGATGTTGCCCGGTATCAATACCCTTACCAAGGCATCGAAACTACCTCGTAGGTATCGATACTGATTGAATCAGTATCGATACTACACGCTAATTCATCCCATTTAAGCATATAGTATCAGTATTGTTCTATCAGTACCGATACCCTTGCCCAGATTTCCAGTTTGCAACCCAATTTACATAAATGGGGTCAAATTTACTTGTATTTACCCCATAAAATACTATCAAACTATTTTAACTATCCAAAAACTATTACTTCATTTTTAATACTTAAAAAATCTTGTACCCCTCACAATCATTGAATTTTAAGAATCACTCCAAATTTTCTAACTTGCTTTTAAACTCAACAATGCTTATAATCTGTTATTTACTACTTTGACAAGTCAAAACTACTAATAATCATCAATAAACACCAATATTCTAACATATCATTACAAAACCCATTTTCTAAAATCTCCATTATATTCACCATTTCTTAGTTTAATCTCATTTAATCATTCCTTAAGCATCTATCATACTCCAATCTTCAATAACCAACCTAAAATAAAGGAAAAACCATCAAATTGAATCTCACCTTTAGCTACGGTTGAGGACTTCTTATGTGAAAGAGGAAGAAGAAGGGAGTGTTGACTTTCTTTTCCCCTTTTCTCTTTATTGTCTACTTAATATACCATATAAAAATGAATTTTAAATTCATTTTATTCCAAATCCCCATAAATTCCATTTTTAACCTTCATCATTGCAATTTAGTCTAAACTACTATTCCCAACTCATTCTCATCTTTATCATTAATCAATTTAGTCCTACAAATTTTAATTCCTTTCAATTTAATCACTGACCTATTATTTGGGGTATTACATTAGTTATAGGATAGGATTGATTGCTACAACTTGAAAATCATTAATTGAGTTGGATAAATTTTTCTAACTTAGCGATGTATTAATTAGATACACCTAGCCGCACACTACTACACTCTATGGGTCAACATGGCATTCCCTAATTTTAGATCGTAATCATGTTGCAGTTACAGTTGTAGCAATATTTTGAGGGCTGAAAAAGAAGTTAAAAAATATCATTTGTTTTAATGTTGTTATCATGTAGCATTACTATTTAGAAGTAGTTACATTTCATTCATTGTTGTTGCTTGAGATCAAGAAACACTTAGGTTTGAGGATGTAACTCTCTAAAAGAGTTATCTTTTAGGATCCTTTTATCTAGGTTTAGCTTGAAATTAATTACAATTAGGAGCATATTAGGATCTTTTGTACATATTTTATACAAGTTGAATTATGGGAACTAGTTTGAGGTTTTGGGTTACTTTATTTGTTTATTGTTAAAATCTAGTACACTGATGCAGTAAAAAATGCTCTATGTTGTAGGTGAAGCTGCACAAATTTACTGCATCGAAGTGTTGAACCAAATCTGCAGTAATTATTGAGTCACTAGTAGTTACATTATTCTCTTGAAGCTTGAAATTAATTACAATTAGGAGCATATTAGGATCTTTTGTACATATTTTATACAAGTTGAATTATGGGAACTAGTTGAGGTTTTGGGTTACTTTATTTGTTTTTGTTAAAATCTAGTACACTGAGCAGTAAAAATGCTCTATGTTGTAGGTTTCTCTTGAACCTAGACAACTGGCTGGACAACTATGAATTTACACAAATATCTGGATATTTTTGTGCATTCTAATTGTTTAGATGATGACTGAATTTACCTATAATGGGCGGTAGAGTCATACTTTTGGAGGGTCTTCTTCTTTATAAAGTTTTATCCAAAAATCATCCACGCCATGGCTGCCTAAATCCAATATCGGGAAATGCCTTAGTAGTTGTGGAACAATCATGTAGCAGTGGTGACCGATCGAGATTCAATCTTTTCTTAGTGTTATTTACTTGAGAAAGGGAAACACTTTGCTAAATTTAAATTATTTACCTTTATTTTGTTATTTTGTTTCGAACATAAAGTTGACTTGTGGTTTTTGTTTTAGCAATATTTTTATGAGCTGAGTTTTTATTAGAAGTTTTTAGAGATAGATTCATCCTTATGCATGTTAATCTTAATTATTTTTAGAGATGAAAATATTGAGGTTGCATGCTACTTTAGTTTTAGCATCGGTGTTTATAAAAGTAAACTTAATCACATAGAGATGTCTGATGCCAATTGTTTATGATTTGTTAGCTGTTTAATCTCTGTATTGATGAGAGTTAATTGTATTGGGTCGAGTGTTTAATAATTGAGAGAGGATTAAGATGTTAATCATTACATGACTCATAACTGTATTGTCACAACATAACTATGCTGTCAGCTACCCAAAAAATAACATCATTCTTAGGGTCATCATTCTAATTGTTTTATCCGATAACCGTCATAGAATCTTACCAACATTGGCAGTCTCGTGGGAAAGGTAGCTAAGCTGGACTTTACAGAGATACAAGTCACGGGAGAAGATTCGCGAGAGTTGTAGTGTATATCGATCTGACAAAACCGTTGGTGTAAAAATTGTGATAAGAAATAAGGTCCAATACTGGAATACGAGAACCTTCGGAGCATCTGCTTCTCCTGTAATAGATTTGGGCACTTGAAGGTGGTTTGCAATTCCGATGAACCAAACCACCAACATGTCTCTATAGTTTTCGAGGATAGCAAGGTTAATAACCAGTAATCTCCTGTTATCAGCACTAGTCATACTTCTCCAGTAAATCCGAGGATAACAGACGAGCACCAAGCTGGTTTTGATTCTAATCTTTACGACCCATAGATGTTAGTTGAACGCCGTCGCCAAACGACAGAATTCGAGATCATCGAATAAATTGGAGCCCCAAACCAAATAAAGCAACCGTATCAAATATGAGTACTTTAATGTGAATAGCCATAATAAAGGGAAATTGCCTATTTCTAGCGAACCGGTTCAGGGAGAAAATCTTGATTCTATTCCCTTGCCTAATTTCAACAACTCTAAAGGAGCAAGAATGCTTTTTAACGCCTATTTCTTAACTGCAGGGTCTAATTTAAGGACGTATACTAATGGCGTGAATCAAGGCGACAAGAGTCAAACACAACAGGTTCATAATGTTTCAAAGGTGACGCCTTTAGTGGTTGCTGATTCGGTGGTCCCACGTGTGATAAAACCAAGGCCATGGAAAATTCTGATGATATTAATATGGGGAATAGTTCAACGGCTGCCCTCCTGTAGGAGACCAAAATGAACATGCCCAAACATGGTGCCATGCAACCCATAGTATCAAATTGCGGTTGCGGATGCGTTTGCGGTGTTACGGTTGCGGAAGCTACGGACGTTACATAACGTGTTGCGGCTGTCGCGGCATGATCTCTTCCTCAAAAATCACAATTCGTCTAAAATATTATATTTATACATTTACAGTTATATTTTAATATATATTAATATATTCTTTTAATATTTTATTTTGAAAATAAAATTTAATTTCATAGATAAAAATTTTAGTATAAAAATTTTATAGTTTCATAATAAATAGATAAAATACATATACTATTATAGTATTATAAAGTGAATTTCTCTTTTATACAAAATTTATATAATAATAAATAAACATATAATTATGATACTTAATTTTAATATAAAAATTTAATTGAAAATTAATAACGTTAATTTTGGATATGGTAAAAAATCAATTTAAATTTAAATTAATTGAATTTTAAAATAACATTAATAAATATTTTAATTAATTCAAATTTAAGTAACTAATTTTAAACATAACTATTACGATATTATTAATGATATATATTTATAATCCATTTTTAAGAATTAAATTAGAACAATCATTTATGTAATTTTATATTCAGATAATTTAAAGTTTGTTGCAGCGATGCGGCGCAATTTATAGTGTATTGCGGTGTTACATAATGTTTTTGACAGCAACAATCGTGATGCGGTTCCCTTATCGTGTTGCGCCGATATTACGTCGCAATAACCTTCAAAAACGATACGATGCGGGCGTTACACTGCGTTGCGGCCACAATTTAGTACTATGATGCAACCACATATTGATAACCTCCAACAAGTCGAAATGGTTAACCTTAACGGGTCAAGCTTCTCTTCCAAGACCAACCCTATTTTCAACAATTCCTTAGGATTAGAATGCTAAATGGTTGTCAATACTCTTAATCCTAATTCCCACAAAGCTGTTAGCTTTAGTAAATGACCCATATTAGGGAACAAAGCCAACAATTTTAGCAAACTGTAGAGCTCAAAAGGTGTACGGGGATCAATAAAAGTCAGGCCAATCCGTATGTTATCAGGAGTAAAGGATCGAAGTCAAGAACTAAAATTTCTAGTAGTAAACCTGTGAATAACGCTATGCATTTGGCGGTCGAGAATATCAACAGTCGGCTAGGGAGCAGCCCAAGGAAGCCAATCGTTCAACACTATTTCTCTCTGGTTTTCTCTTTTATTTATGGATTTTAGTTTATTAATTTGGAATTGCCAAGGTTGTGGTAGAATTAAGTTCCCGAAGATACTGAACAAGTATACTAGTGATTACAAGCCTTTGATGGTAGCTTTTCTTGAGACCCGTTGTTAACTTCGTAAAAAGGCTATATTTTGTGTCTTTTTACTTAAGTTGTTAGTTCTCTAAAAGCTCATTTCATTGCATTTAGTTGCATTTAGGGTCATATAATTACATGTTGTGGTAAAATCTTGCTGCAACATTTATTTGTTGAAAACCAATGTTGCTTAGGGAAAGGTCCGCAGCGAAACATGGACAACAGATTCTGGAGCAAAAAAAGACTAAATAGCAAAAGAATATCTTTACCAATTTGTCCAACCGCACTTGACTCACTACCCTTGCTGTAATTTTTGGGACTACTTGACAACCTAGCCTCCCATTCGCATGAAGGAATGACACCTAGGGTACAAAGGGAATTTTGGCACAAAACTCTAGGGATTACCTTAGTATAAATACATAACGATACCTCATTTATAGGGAGCTTTTGGGGAGTGATTTAAGCAATGAGGCAAAAGCTCGTTAACATTCCATTTCTTATTCCTTTCCTCCTTTTTTGTGGTGACCTCTATAGCTGAGCTTCAAGGGGGCATCAGCTAGGACCTTGAGAGAGGCTACCTTGCTAAGGCGTTCCATGGCGGTGGTTCTAAGTGTCATGGCAACAACTCATTGGGAGTGTTCTTCTCCTTGTGCTTTTATTTTTATATCTTATTTGGGCTTTTACATATCTCGAATTATCTTGGATGAACTTAGGCACGCCATGAACAAAATTATTTGGTGTTGGATTAGTTTTGGTTGATTTTATTTTGTGTAATGAATGGTTAGATGTTTTTATGTTTAAATGTTATTTTTCTCGTTGTTCTTAATTTATACGTCATAGCCTTGTAAGAGCTTTTGAGAGATTTCCATTTGCTATAGCATGGATGCTTAGTCTTGTAAAAGCTTTTGAGAGATTGTCATTTTCTAAGTAGAGATGCCTAGTATCGATAGAGCTAGGCTAGATCTACGTGAGCAAGGGAGTTAAATTGGGATGGTGAGGTCCTAACCTTCCTTAGAGATAAGGAGAGTGTTTCAAATGGCTAAAAGGGATAGGACATAGACGATAGGCTAGTGTTACAATTCACACTGAGAGGTATTGTCGTAGCATTAGTTTATCATGTTCCTTGCTAGAGATAGTTAGGAGCATTTTTAGCAAATCCTATCAAGTAACATACTCATAGGAGTAGAGACCATTCTAGGCATAAAATAAAATTTACCATAGCAAATCCAACCAATTAGCCCTAGAGAAACTTGATTGTGTGGGGTTTTCAATCTAATCTCATTTTCTAAAGTTCAATTTATTTTATTACTTCAACATACTTTTTCATTTTACTTAAACTCTTGCCTCAGCATACTTTTATAATTTCTTTAAACTTTTGCCATAGCATTTTAATACTCATACCCATGCAGATATCATTTTGCCACTACTTTTCTTTCTCACTTGTTTATACCACACTAACTTAATAATATAGTTTATAAAACATTCTTCAAATACATATATATATATATATTAAATACATCTACTCAAATTAATAATAATGGTTCATATTATCCATATTTAAAATAGCATAAAATGATTCAGTTTATCCATTACAAACTAGTTTCCAAAATATTTAAACAGAGCTAATAGGACATCGTAAGTACATACCACTATAATAAGTCAAAATTACATCATAGGATGTCTTACTGATATTATAGTATAATCTTTGATGCTTGGAGTTGCTCTGAACTCTTTACTTCTAATCCTGGCTTTTACCTACGCGTGAAAATCATCACACGCTAAGTATTTACTTAGTGAGGCATAATAAAGTAAGGCGTTTTAAAAACATGAGTAAACCTTTATAAGATCAAAATACGATTATTGCGTAAAATGCATAAATGCATAAAAACTGACTTGATAAACCAAATTTCTTTCACATAACATGCGGAACAATATTTAGTATGCCCAACATACCTATCAATCAATATTTTCTAAAGTATCCATTTATTTGCCCAATGTGTGTCAAATGAGAATGCAAGGTACATGAGTTGCACCTACGTTTTAAACGAAAGCATAGGTTATGTGGTGACAGCAACACTATACTAAGGTCACGAAATGGTAATTCACAAACTTATTATGAATACCATGAGTGCACACATAGTGCCGAAATGGTAATTCACAAACTCATTATGAATACCATGGATGCACACATAGTGTCGAAATGGTAATTCAAAAACTCATTATGAATACCATGGATGCATACACAGTGCTGAAAGTACACAAAGTATTGATACAAAAATGCAACATATGCATTAAACAAAATCAATCGATAACCATCATACACAAAGTATGTCGAAATGCACATATTACTCTCAATGCACATACAATAGGCCTTTAATTAAAATTCGTAGATTAAACATTTATTCTGAAACATCGATAGCTATTAAAACAATATAAAAGTTCATCCATCTATTTTAGGGCAGTTCATACCCTAAAATCTCATAAAAATAATTTTCATAAACTTTATGAAAATATTTCAAAATACGGTAAAACATGATTTTATAAAAATATTCGAGGTTGACTCGTCGCAAGTCATCCTCATATCATATAAGTACATGATAAATGCACTTACATTGACACTTTATATCTATCAAAAGATGTGCCTCACTATGCTCCACACTAGATCCTTTTATATTTGATTTGTTTTGATCACAAAACTCAATCACAATTGTACAAAATCACAAATTGATGTCGATACATATGTTAGTATTATACTAACATAATCACATCCCCAAAACAAAATCCATAATATACTTGGAACTTATTTTCGACCAAAATACTTAACACTGAATAATTTGTTTTTAATGTTGGCACCAACTTTTCCAATTTACACAAAATGGTCTTTCACCATTTTATCACTTAAATTTTAATACAAAATTTCCATCACTAAAAATTATTATCATCCAAGTGCTTTTACAAGGTACAATTACATTTAAGACCCCAACTATACGAATATTGCACTTAGATCACCAAGCTTTTCAAACTTCCAAAATGGTCTTATTTCACATCTTAACACTCATTTCAATTCCAAAACAGTAATTTCCAACATAGTACATCAACTATTAACAAATTTCACAACCATTATAACTTTTCCAAAATCACCAAATTGGTCCTCCAACTTTTTAAAAATTATAGAATGGTCCCTAAATTTTTGTAAGGATTGTAACATACTTCCTACATCATTTCTAATCCTTAAATAAATTTTCCAAAATTTTTCTCACTCAACAATACCATGGCCGAATGCTTTAACCTTTAAATCTAGGTTTTCATATTTTGCTCGATTTTGATTCGATTCAAGCATGAAATAAACTTCCAAACAACTTTTCAACATCTCTATAATCAAAACCCTAATAAATTCTTATCAAAACACAAAGTTTTACAATTTCCTCTTTTGGACGAAAATCATAGAATAACTTATAGGAAGTTTGAACATGTTTTAATCATAAATCAAGTTTGAAAATGAATCTACAACATCTAAAACATCAAGATTCATCATCAAATTCAAGAACCCTAGTGTGAACACAAACCCTAATATTTTGGATCTTTGAAATCAAGCAAGTTGAGAAAGCATAATTGGTACCAAAAGATAGCGTTTTTCGAATAAATCACCTTTCTATTTCACGACATAACTTGAAATCCAAATAAAATAGCTCAAAAATGGAAACCAATTTTCTCTCTCTCTTACCTTTGGAAGCTCACAGCAAACTTGAAGAAGATGATAACAATTTGGCATGAATTTTAGATAATTTCAAGCTAAATTTATCTTTAATTTAACTTTAATGAATATTAAATTCATTAAATTGGGAAAATACAATTTACCCTTAATGAAAATTCATATTTAACATCCAACCAAGACACCTCAACCTTATCATCTTCTTAAAATCAAAGATGGACAAAAAATCTTACTTTATCGATTTGCGTTTCCTTTTTTTTGAAAATTACAATCTTGCTACTTTAATCCAACGATCTATAATAAACATGGAATTAAATAATAAAATCCAAAGATTGATATTATTTTCCAACATTTTTAAAATGTGGAAATTTTTAGGTCTAAGTTATCGTCCATCATATTTTTCCTAAAATTTTTATTCGATCTGATTTACCGAATTTTTCCTCAAACTTCGTTGCTTTATAACTTTTAATACAAAAACCGTATTAAAATTCTGATTCCTACAGAAACGTTATTCTTGAAGTAAAATATTTATTTACGAGGCAAAATGTAATTTTTTAAAATTACCATTTTGGTCTCTACACTTTTTCAAAGTTTATACTTTGGTCACTAAACTTTCAAAATTAGTATTTTGGTCACTAACCAAATCTTTTTATGGAATAAAATTCTTATTGATAAAAATTACCATTGAGGTCTTTAAGCTTTTTCCAATTTTCTACTTTGATGACCAAACTTTCAAAATTTACATTTTGGTCATTATCCAAAAATTGGCGGTATTACAACTCTCCCCCTTAAATAAAATTCATCCTCGAATTTAAAGACTTTATGCTTTTACCTAAGAACTTTAACTAGAGGAATCGTCTTGCTACACAGTTCTTTGATTTCTCGAGTCAAGATCCGTACTGGTTCTTCTTAATAAGTCAAATCTGGTCGAATCTCAATTTCCTCCGATGCAATGACATGTGAAGGATCCACTCGATACTTTCTAAGCATCGACACATGAAAAACATTATGAATTTTGTCTATCTTCGGAGGTAATGCTAACTGATAAGCCACCGGCCTGACTCTCTTTAAGATTTCATAAGGTCTAATGAATCTTGTACTTAATTTTCCTTTGCGCCCAAAACGCAATATCTTTTTCCAAGGCGATACTTTAAGAAAAAATTATCGCCTTCTTGAAATTCAATCTCTTTTCTCTTCAAGTCTGTATAAGACTTTTGCCGATCAGATGCTATCTTGAGATTATCTTGAATTATCTTCACTTTAACCTAAACCTCTTTCAATAAATCAGGGCCAACAAGATTTTGTAAACAAATTTAATGGTGTTCGACATTTTCTCCCATATAAAACTTCATATAGAGCCATCTTGATGCTCGATTGATAATTGTTGTTGTAGGAAAAATCTTCTAAAGGCAAATACTTTTCCCAAGATCCCTTGAACTCAATCATACATGCCCTCAGCATATCTTCTAATATCTGAATAGTACGCTCTGACTGACCATCCATCTGCGGATAAAAGGTCGTACTGAAATTCAATCTAATACCCAAAGCTTTATATAATGAATCCAAAATCTTGAAGTGAACCTTGGATCTCTGTCGGATATGATCGATATTGGCACTCCATGCAGCCAAACTATCTCCTTTATATATAACTTTGTATATTTATCAAATATATAGTCCATTCGCACTGAACTGAAATGTATCAACTTAGTTAACCGATCAACTATCACCCAAATTGAATCCTTCTTATTTGATGTCAAGGGTAGCCTTGTAACAAAATACATAGTGACTATTTCCTATCTGAATTCATAGTCAGTGGACTATAATGTGCCTTAGTAAGAATATCTTTGTTCAACTCATCATCATGTAGAATGCAGATTCTTCCACGTAATAGAAACATTCATTAGACTTGATTTCAAAGTCTTTAGTCTCATATTTTTCCACAAGTGAAATATTTTCCAAGCATCTCTTGTCTTTCCTTTTTAGAACTTTTATTCGATTTAAATGCCTCGGCTTTATATTTAATTCAGCCAACAATGCGCCATTTTCTTTCAACACTAGTCGCACATCCATAGCTCGCAAAGCTGCAAAAGTTTTTTGACTAAGTGCATATGCAACAACATTTGCCTTCCCTGGGTGATAATCAATGATCAAATCATAGTCCTTTAAAAGTTCTATCCATCTCCTCTGTCTCAATTTTAGCTCCTTTTGAGTCAATAGGAACTTCAGACTCTTATGATCCGTGTAGATGTGGCATCTCTTACCATACAAATAATGACGCCAAATCTTTAGAGCAAAAACCACTGCTACTAACTCAAGATCATGAGTGGGATAAGTTTTCTCGTGTGTCTTTAGTTGTCGAGAAGCATAAGCTACAAATTTACCTTCTTGCATAAGTATATAGCCTAAAACATTATGAGATGCATCGTTGTACATCACATACTCTTTGATATACTTCCGTTGTACCAACACTGGTGCTTCCGTCAAAATTTTCTTTAGAGCTTCAAAACTCTCTTGACACTTCTCAGTCCAAGTAAATGAAACATTCTTTCTCAAGAGCTTGGTCAACGGAGAAGCAATCATCGAAAAGTTTTTCACAAACCTTCGATAATAACCAGCAAGTTCTAAGAAACTTCGAACCTCTGTAACATTCATTGGAGGTTTCCACTCCACTATTGCTTGAACTTTCTTAGGATCAACTCATATGCCTTCTTCCGTGACCACATGACTAAGAAAAACAACTTTTGACAGCCAAAATTTACACTTTGATAGCCTGACATATAACTTTTTATCCTTAAGTATCTCAGCACAGTACAGAGATGAGCATCATGCTCTATCTTTGTCTTTGAGTATACCAGAATAGTATCAATAAATACCACCATAAACTGATCCAAATAAGGCTAAAATATTCGGTTCATCAGATCCATGAATGATGTCGGGGCATTTGTCAAACCAAACGGCATTACCATGAACTCGAAGTGCCCATACCGTTATGAAAGATGTTTTTCAAATACCTTCATCTTCAATCTTTAACTAGTGATATTCCAATCGAAGATCAATATTCCTTTCTCACAAATAATACTGGTGCACCCTAAGGTGAAATACTCGGTCTAAAGAATTCCTGGTCTAGTAGTTCTTGTCATTGAACCTTTATTCTCTTAACTCAGTTGCATCTATTTGATACTAAACCATAGAAATAGGATAAAAGCCATGAGAACCATAATTCTTTAATTTCACCTCTCAATCTAGAGGTAACCTAGGTAATTAATCTATAAAAGACATATGGAAATTCTCGAGTTGTGGGATCTTACTTCAGAATCTTTAGTATCTATCACCTTAGCTTGAAAAGTTATGTATCCTTCATACATCATCTTAACCGCAACCATTTCTGATATCACGTTAGTGACGATTTCGTTTTTCATCAATCATTAAAATTTCCAATTTCTCCGTATCTTTCTAAATTAATCACTTCTTGCGACCATAAACCCAACCATAGTGAAGAGACAACTAATCCTTGCTCAAAATGATAAAAAACTTATTAAATGATAATTCTATCATATTCATTAGGAACATAAGCTCCTAAATCTTTATCGGACATTTACTATCTGTCAGACTAACACTTGCATCATGACCCATAAGACTTCCACCATAATAACACTTATTATCAAGTCGAATTGAACATCTCTACTTTAGAATTTCTTATTTCATTCCTAATGTAATCTGTATAACTTTTTCAGATCCATAGAAATTATTCTCGATCGGTTGAAACATTTTCCATCTTAAATGAAAGCCTAAATATCCACATCGTTCAATAAGAAAACTTAAAAATTGTAGCAATAACTTCATAGCAGTTAATGCTAAAGTCACAGTAAACAAATTTACTCTTTTTCCAATCATTACGAACTTGACACTTTTCAAGTTTTTGAGAATCAATCTCAATCTAAGCAATAATTCATTGTAGCTAATGGTTAGGCAATCCATTTTCACAAATTTACCTTCAAAAGGAAACTCTATCAAATCCATAAAAGTTAACATCTTTTTTCATTCAAACTCATAATCATTTGATTCACTAATAACTTAGCTTTCTTTAAACTTTTAGCGGACAACGTATTTAATGCTTACTCATTTCCTCTAACTTAATTCAACAATTCTTTAAACAATTTAATGCTTAACTTAATATTCATCAATTATTTAAGCTTTCCTGAAGAAACCTCAGAGTCATCACTAGATTCAGAAATCTCCTCTGGATCCTCATCTGATTCAACTTCACTTGTAATCCATTCAAACTTTTTAATGGATTCCTCAAATGCAGAAGCTTCATTGAACGCTGGGGCATTTCTTCCACATAATGGAGGAAAATACTTAACATCTTCAACTCTTCTAATACGTGATATTGAAGTCATGTCGGATTCTTTTGGGCCGATTTCGCTCTCGACCTTCTTTTCAACATTATCAACTTTTTTACCGTTGTCTTTAGTTTCTGAAATTTGAACACAAAAAAATCATCTTATATTAGTAAAGAGTAACTTTACTCCCTAATAAGCATCATCATAGTATATATACAACTATCAGTAAACTTTTGATATCCTAGTGGCATGTATACATTCTTAACAAAAATCAAGACTCATTTTATGTCCAGAAACGACTAAACTTGTAGCTATGATACCAATAAATGTAACACCCATTTCCTGTATACGTTCCATACACGAGTCACATATATCACATGACTTTCAAAACATTTCTGTACTTGAAAACCAGTTAAATTTTGTTTCTTTAAATAAAACAACTAAATAATATAGTACATTCTTCAAATACATACATATATATATATATATATATATATATATAAATACATCTACTCAAATTAATAGTACTGGTTTATATTATCCATATTTAAAATATCATAAAACGATTTAGTTTGTCCATTACAAACCAGTTTCCAAAATAGTTAATCAGAGCTAATAGGACATCGTAAGTACATGCCACTAAACTAAGTCTAAATTACATCATGGGATTTCTTACTGATATCGTAGTATAATCATTGATGCTTGGAGTTGCTTTGTACTCTTTACTTTTAATCCTGACTTTTACCTACGTGTGAAAATCAACACATGCTTGTTAGAGTATGCCCAAAGACCAATCATATGATGATTGTAATAATACTTTTATTTACCGATTTTATTGAATAAAGGCATTGCCACTATTATTTTCAGTTATATATATGTGTTTAACATAAACTGGAAGATAATAAAGTCCGTATAATGACATAATTGTTATTATTAAAAGATCCCTAGTCAAGTATTATTATGGGCATGGACAATAATAATAATCTTAAGACTAACATGTTATTGATTGATGACAACGAGTTGTCATTGACATAGAGATGTCAGAATTGATACATGATTATATTGTTAGAGAACAATGTATTGGATTGACGCACCATGAGCATATGTCTTGGATTATTATGTGACAGTCTTAACATTGCTCATGGTGATGACTATATGTATGATCCTCATACTTGAGATCAATATTATTCCAACATATATTGTTGTACATTTTGATGCAACTAAACAAGCTCCATAACTAGTTGCTATATAAAGAGTGTTATTGAATATATCTCAATATATGTAGTGGGTGTGTATGATTAAGATAAGATATGCCCTCCCTACATAATAGGAAATATATCACATGCCACTTGATTGAGTAACCCTAGAAACGCATGGTCATGCTCGAATAAGTTGATATGAGATATCATAAACTATTCGTTAATTAAAGTCTACTCTAGATTTCAAGAAACAATAGATGGGCTATACAAGTGTGACTATTCCAAGACTTGTGCCTATTCTAGATATAAAGGACATAAGGATGTAATACATAAAAGAGTTAATCACCAAGATGATATGTCGAATCATATTTTCTTGTAACTTAGGTGACAATGATATATTGCTAGATGTCATTCATTGTATGTAATATTAGAATTGTTCTAATAATTACTGTTAACATTACAAGAACCTACAGGGTCACACCCTAGGATTGAAACGAGCAAAGATGTACAATTTGTTGTACGTTACTAAAATATATATCTAGAGTTAATTAAATATATGTTTTAATAATCCCGACTATTTAATTTCAATTAATTAAATATAGATTTAATTAATTTGAAATAATAAAATCCCTAATTTGATTAGGATAACTTGGATATAAAAGGATTAATAAATTCCAATTAATTAAATATAGATTTAATTAATTTGAAATAATAAAACCCTAATATGATTAGGATAACTTGGCTATAAAAGGGTGTGTTAGGTCTAGCAGCTATTTAGAGAACACACACAAAACCTTTAGCCATTTTTCTCTCAAAACAGTTTTGGGGAAGATAATTATTGCTTTCAATAGGGTGAACTGAGTAGAGGCCGAGACGTGATTTCGTGGAGGCTTACAATTCGAACAGATCTACACCATCAGTATTCACTGTTGTCCTTGCTGTTTTTCAAGGAACCCGCTGTAAGTATTCACATCCCTTACTTCCGATTTTAGTTTTTCATACTTGGATCGCTGGTGAGACCATCGAGTTTTGTTTTCGCTGCGCCATGGGGTGCGCCGACGGTCCCAACAGTGGCATCAAAGCCACTTGTATGATATGAATTTAGGTTAAATTTTTGGTTGATGCGATATGTATGAGATGCATGTTATAGTTTTATCTATTTCGGTAAATGTGCTGATATTATTGTTCGAATCGATAACCGCAAAGATTAATATGTTAATTTTTTAATATGTTTTTCAATCAATTTGTTGCTAGATGATATGTGGGAGTGCGATAGCAGATCGCGTTTGGAAGTGGAACAATAGTTGTTCCGATGCAGAAAACCTTCGGGATTGAAAATCCTAAAAGCACGATTCTGTTGATAATTGTTATCACATCGTGAAGTTTTTCCATGGAAACAGAAGTATTGTTTTTCAAAAAAAATTCCCACTGGTTGTACCGCGATGGCCTAAGCGCGCTAGGGGCTTCGCCCCTTGACCCCCCATATTAAAAGTTTTTTTGAACAAAGGCGTAAGAATGTGTATATATATATGATATGCTTGTTTTGCATGGTGTTTGACATGCATGGTTATAGTCCTTTTTCACTTTATAATGGTTTAATTTGAAAAATGGTCTGCGAGCCGTGTCTTTCTATATCTCTTTTGTATTTCTCTTCTCATCTTACTCCCTCGTATGTAAAACGAGTTTCTTTTAAAATTGTAAACCTATGAAGATTCACAAGGAGCAGAAGAATGGCGAGAAGATGCCTAGAGAGCAGTCTTAAGCTTTAGGGTTTTTGGTTCTCCCTTTGGCTTGGGATGGACCACCTTAGTCATTGTTTTGGGCTATAACCATTGCATCTTATTTATTGCTATATTTGTATGTATACAATGCATCAAATGATAAAATAAGAATTAATATTGATGAGATCAATAAGGGCCTAATATTAAAATGAACAATGATGAGATAATTACGCAAATCCCTCTTTATAATCTAAGTTAACTTAATCGTCCAATATTTACCCTCGTTAAGGCTTTGATCGATATTGTGTGGGCTTTGCCAAAACATTGGCACATAAATCTATATTGGTTAAACGCGAAGAATAAGCAAGTGATATTCACCGGTTGAAATATTGGTAATAACTTAGCTAGGTTATTCTAATAGGATTAGAAACCTAGAGGTTAAATATTTGGATAAGTCATAAGATGACTTGAATAAAAGTTGTTCACCAAAATGAGGAGTTACATGAGATGTAACTAGTCAAGTGTTACTTACCTAAATAATCACTATCCTAAAAGAAAAGCCAAAGCTGATTTAAGAAATTGATGTATTATGGATCCTCACCCACTAGAAAAATTGTCGTTGAATTTTTCTGAAATTAAAACAAAGAGGGTTTTTAATTTTGAATAAAATAGTGGGAGTAATTTGTAAATAAAGTCCTATTTATAAATTTTAATTCGGTAAATTTACTTACTTTAATATTTCTATTATTGTAGATTTAATGGCAAACAACACTTTATCACTGCGATCACTCCTTGAGAAGGATAAACTTAATATCATAAACTTCCTTGACTGGTTTCATAATTTGAGAATTGTTCTCAAACAAGAAAGGAAGGAATATGTCATTGAGGAACATGTTCCTGATAAACCGACAGCTAATGCTTCAAAATCTGACAAAGACAAATTCAAGAAACATATGGATTATATGTTAGATGTTGGATGTCTAATGCTTGGTACCATGACTCCTGAGCTTCAGAAGCAACATGAGGACATGGTTGCATATGAGATGATTTAAAATCTCAAAGAAATATATGAAGGGAAAACACGTCAAGAGAGATATGAGACTTCTAAAGCTCTATTTCAATGCAAAATGGCAGAGGGAACTCCTGTAGGAGCTCATGTCATCAAGATGATGGGCTACATCCAAAAGTTGGAAAAGCTGGGATTTCCTCTTAAAGATGAATTGGCTATCGATGTTATCCTGCAATCATTTCCAGATAGCTTTAGCCAATTTTTCCTTAATTTCAACATGAATGAAATTAAAAAGTCTTTGCCACAGTTACTTGGCATGTTACGAACTACTGAAAGTACCATGAAAAAGGTTGGACCTAAGCCCATTCTGATGGTCCACAAGGATAAAGGAAAGGGAAAGAAAAAGGTAGTGGCAAAGTCTAAGGGAAATGGTAAGACCAAACCAAAAGGGAAAAATGCATTAAAACCCAAAGGGGGAGTTAGCAAAGAAGGAAAATGTTTCCATTGCGATAAGACCGGACACTGGAAGAGAAACTGCCATGTTTACCTTGAAGAGGTCAAGAAGACAAAAGCAAACGGAACTTTTGTTTCAGGTATTTATGTTATTGATGTTAATTTGTCAACATCTACTTCTTGGGTATTAGATACCAATTATGGTTCTCATATTTGTACTTCTGTATAGGGACTACAAAAGAGAAGGAATCTGACTAAAGGAGACGTGGACCTACTTGGGAAATGGAGCAAGAGTTGTTGCATTATCTATAGGGACATATGTTTTATCTTTGCCTAGTGGACTTGATTTAAATTTAGAGGATTGTAATTATGTGCCTAGTTTGACTAAGAACATTATTTCTATTTCTTGTTTGTACAAGTTTGGTTTTGAGATTATTATTAAGAATAATTTTTGTTCTTTTTATCTCAATAGTGTTTTTTATGGTTCGTCACAATTGGTTAATGGTCTCTATATTTTGGATCAAGAAAACACCATTTATAACATAAATACTAAGAGATCAAAAACAGATGACTCGAATCAAACTTATCTTTGGCATTGTCATTTAGGCCATATGAGTGAGAAACGCATATCAAAACTCCATAAAGATGGATTCTTAGATTCATTTGTTTTCGAACAATATGACATATGTGAATCTTCCATGTTGGGAAAAATGACTAAAGCTCCTTTTAATAGTAAAGGTGAGCGAGCAAGTGATTTATTGGGGTTGATACATAGTGATGTATGTGGACCAATGAATACACAAGCCAGAGGTGGATTCCATTACTTCATTACTTTTACCGATGACTTCAGTCGGCATGGGTATATTTATCTTATACGCAATAAATCTGAAGCCCTTGAAAAGTTTAAGGAATTTAAAAATGAAGTACAAAATCAACTAGGCAAGAGCATTAAGGCACTTCGATCAAATCGAGGTAGAGAATACTTAAGCATAGAGTTTGATGAACTCTTAAAAGAATGTGGGATTGTCTCACAACTTACACCACCTGGTACACCACAGTGGAATAGAGTTTCTGAAAGAAGGAATCGAACACTGTTAGACATAATTCGATTGATGATAAGTCATAGTGATCTTCTGACTTCTTTTTGGGGACATTCACTTAAAATAGCCGCTTTTATGAAGATTTAGGGGTTGTGAAGCTTATGTAAAACATCAGATGTCTACAAAGCTCGAACCTAAATCTCATAAGTGTATATTTGTTGGATATCCTAAAGAAACTAAGGGATACTATTTCTTCAACCCTAATGAGAACAAAGTGTTTGTTGCTCGAACAGGAGTTTTTCTCAAAAGAGAATTTCTCTCAAAGAAAGGGAAGGATAGAAATATTGAACTTTGAGAAGTTCAAGAGCAACAGATAAATGAACCTGAAGTTGAGCATGTTTCACAAGTTGTTGAGGAGCATTCAACATATTTAGAAACACAACCACTGCATAGATCCACAAGAGAACATCGTGCACCTGAGAGATTAGGATTTCTCATTACGACACATGGAGAAGTTCTTCTTATGGATCAAGATGAGCCCAGGACTTATCAAGAGGCAGTGTCTAGCCCAGACTCTAAGAAATGGCTTGAAGCCATGAGATCTGAGATGGATTCCATGTCAGTAAACCAAGTATGAACTTTGGTTGAACCACCTGAAGGGGTCAAACCTATAGGGTGTAAATGGGTTTTCAAGAAGAAAACTGAAATAGATGGTAATGTACAAACATACAAGGGGAGATTAGTCGTTAAAGGTTTTTGACAAGTTCATGGTGTAGACTATGACGAAACATTCTCCCCTGTAGCTATGTTTAAGTCTATCCGGATCTTGCTCGCAATAGCTGCATTCCATGATTATGAAATCTGGCAAATGGACGTCAAAACCGCCTTCCTTAATGGAAAACTTGAAGAGGATGTGTATATGACACAACCAGAAGGATTTGTCTTTCTAGTAAATACTGGAAAGGTTTGTAAGCTACAGAGGTCTATTTATGGACTAAAGCAAGCTTCTCGAAGCTGGAATCTTCGTTTCAATGATGCAGTCAAAGAGTTTGGTTTTATCAGAAATGAATATGAGCCTTGTGTTTATATAAAGGCTAGTGGGAGCATTGTTTCTTTCCTAATCTTGTATGTAGACGACATACTCATAATAGGAAATGATATACCTACTTTACAGTCTGTTAAGACTTGGTTAAGTAGTTGTTTTTCTATGAAAGATTTGGGTGAGGCACCGTATATCTTAGGAGTTAAGATCTATAGAGATAGATCAAGACGACTTCTAGGTCTGAGTCAACGTACATATATAGACAAAGTGCTGAAAAGATTCAGTATGGAAGAATCCAAGAAAGGATTTTTGCCTATGAGACATGGCATTTCTCTTTCTAAGGAAACATGTCCTTCAACTCCACTACAAAGAGAACGGATGAATAAGATTCCATATGCTTCGGCTATTGGTTCTATAATGAATGCCATGATATGTACTCGACTAGATGTATCGTATGCTCTAAGCATGATGAGTCAGTATCAAGCAAACCCTAGTGAAAATCACTAGGTTGCAGTTAAAAATATCCTTAACTACTTAAGAAGAACTAAGGATAATTTTCTTGTCTATTGAGGGGAGAAAGAGCTTAGTATAAAAGGTTATACTGACGCCAGCTTCCAAACTGACAAGGATGACTCACGATCGCAATCTGGTTTTGTGTTTTGTCTTAATGGAGGTGTTGTGAATTGGAAAAGTTTGAAGCAAGACACAGTAGCTGATTCTACAACAGAGGCTGAATACATTGCAGCCAGTGAAGCAACAAAAGAGGTTGTTTGGATCAAGAAGTTCATATCGAAATTAGGGGTTATTCCCAGCATATCAGATGCTGTAGAACTCCATTGTGATAATAATGGAGCCATAGCACAAGCAAAGTAACCCAGATCTCATTAACGATCCAAACATATTCTTAGGCACTTTCATCTCATTCGAGAGATCATTGATCGAGGAGATGTGGAAATATGTAGAGTACACACGGATAACAACATTGTTGATCCCTTGACGAAGCCTCTTACACAGCAGAGGCATGATCGTCACACTGAGTCACTCGGTATTAGATATGTTAGTGATTGGTCTTAGTGCTAGTGGGAGATTGTTAGAGTATGCCCAAAGACCAATCATATGATGATTGTAATAATACTTTTATTTATCTATTTTATTGAATAAAGGCATTGCCACTATTATTTTCAGTTATATATATGTGTTTAACATAAACTGGAAGATAATAAAGTCCATATAATGACATAATTGTTATTATTAAAAGATCCCTAGTTAAGTATTATTATGGGCATGGACAATAATAATACGCTTAAGACTAACATGTTATTGATTGATCACAACGAGTTGTCATTGACATGGAGATGTCATAACTGATACATGATTATATTGTTAGAGAACAATGTATTGGATTGACCCACCATGAGCATATGTCTTGGATTATTATGTGACAGTCATAATATTGCTCATGGTGATGACTATATGTATGATCCTCAGACTTGAGATCAATACTATCCCAATATATATTGTTGTATGTTTTGATGCAACTAAACAAGCTCCATAACTGGTTGCTATATAAAGACTGTTATTGAATATATCTCAATATATGTAGTGGGTGTGTATGATTAAGATAGGATTTGTCCTTCCTACATAATAGGAAATATATCACAAACCACTTGATTGAGTAAGACTAAGTTGATATGAGATATCATAAACTATTCGTTAATTAAAGTCTACTCTAGATATCAAGATAGATGAGCTATACAAGTGTGACTATTCAAAGACTTGTGCCTATTCTAGATATAAAGGACATAATGTTGTAATACATAAAGAGTTAATCACCAAGATGATATGTCGAATCATATTTTCTTGTAAGTTAGGTGACAATGATATATTGCTAGATGTCACTCATTGTATGTAATATTAGAATTGTTCTAATAATTACTAACGTTACAAGAACCTACAGGGTCACACCTTAGGATTGAAACGAGCAAAGATGTACAATTTGTTGTACATTACTAAAATATATATCTAGAGTTAATTAAATATATGTTTTAATAATCACGAATATTTAATTTCAATTAATTAAATATAGATTTAATTAATTTGAAATAATAAAATCCCTAATATGATTAGGGTAACTTGGATATAAAAGGATTATTAAATTCCAATTAATTAAATATAGATTTAATTAATTTGAAAGAATAAAACCCTAATATGATTAGGATAACTTGCCTATAAAAGGGTGTGTTAGGTCTAGCAGCCGTTTAGAGAACACACACAAAACCTTCAGTCGTTTTTCTCTCAAAACAATTTTGGGGAAGAAAATTATTGCTCTCAATGGGGTGAACTGAGTAGAGACCGAGATGTGATTTCGTGGAGGATTATGATTCGAACCGATCTACACCATAAATAGTCTCTGTTGTCCTTGCTATTTTTCAAGGAACCCACTATAAGTATTCGCATCCCTTCCTTTCGATTTCAGTTTTTCGTACTTGGATCGCTGGTGAGACCGAGTTTTGTTTTCGCTGCACCATGGGGTGCGCCGACGGTCCGAACAATGCTAAGTATATACTTAGTGAGGCATAATAAAGTATGTAAGGCATTTTAAAAACATGAGTAAACACGATATTATGGTAGGGTATTGTCAGTGTGAGAGGCACTTCAGAGGCTAACTACGACAACTGAGGTAGTCTAACTACACTCTAGTATAGCTAGACACAATAATGTGAGGTCATTCTCTCACTAGCTACTATCTTGCTCGTTCTCTTAACTAGAATGTTATGCAACAGTTTATTAGTTTGTTACTGTTGTTTGTTATTAAGTTGGATATTATAGTAATTAATTACTTAAGGACTTTTAATTCATTTTTTGTCTCTAGAGAAGTCTCTATGAGTTTCATGGTCTTACGATGATTACTATGTTTACTGTAGGGCATTTTCAATGTGCGATGCACTTTAGAGGCTAACTAGGGCACGAGGCTTGAACACTCACAAGGAGTGAATTAGCGACGTCAATGTTGTGTGGCCTTCAGGACCTTAGATATGCATGTATAGTTGCATCAGTCTAGTACAATATAATCCTTAATGTTTGTTTTGATGGCTATGTGAGACTAAGTCAATGCTTCAGTTGAGTGGGAATTATACCGATGCTATATGACATTGGGTTCCCCTCCATGATCTACTTGATGGATATGTGAGGACCAGGACATCATTTAATAGTTTAGTTGGAATTACACCGATGCTATGTGACACCGAGTTCCCTTAGTAACTAATGTGTGATAGCTATGTGAGACCATATACTAGCCAGATTTGCATTTAGATAATACACAATATAGTCATATTTACATTCATATAATGCACAGAAGTATCAGTGTCACATATAGATAATGCGTAGCATTTATAGTCATTAAGGTTAGAGACCTTTAGAGGTGTAAACATGGCGAGGCCCTAAGCAGAGAATTAAGGGAAGCATGAGACTCCTATTTCAGCAATAGAACACTTAACCCTTAAGTGGGTAGCACTTGATATAGATCATCCATGTACCTACTGCTTAGTACCATATCTTTAGCATGCATGTGTTTATGAAACTTTTAGTGTTTCTATAGATTAGCAATTATACTATTGGGATTTGTAAGCTCAGCCTTCAGATGTTTTCTGTTTGTATGTTTGTAGCTTGAGCAGTTCATGGAGCATTGTCGTAGCAGGACTTCCAATATCTCTTTCAGATTACTGTATTGTAGCTTTAATGGGCATGTGTATTCATAGAACCTTAGTTATGCATTTGAGTTATAGACATCAAGATGTATTATTTTGCTTTGAATTATTTGTCATGGAGCTATGTTTTATAAAATATTCTATAACAATTATTTTTGTTTTGTTTATGTTATCATTCAGTATATTTTGAAAAGAAAAACGAATAGATTTTGAAAATTAGGGTTTGCCTTTGTAGCCCAATGTGACACTTTAGGTCGAATCGGGTTTAGGGTGTAAAATATAGGCCTCAAAAGTTGTAGAGATCCCAAAGAGAATTATATATCACCAATATAATTATCTCTTATAATTCTAAAGGCTATATAGAATCTATTTATAGATATAAATACTTGGTCGCCAAGAAGTCTTATTCCATAATAATTTTTAACTAAATATACCTAATCTCCAAGTAATCTTCAACCAAGAGAATTATAAAATTCAACTTAAATTCTAATTGGAATTTGAGTCAATATCTCAAACAATCTCTCCCTTGACACAAATTCCACTAAAAAATTAATCTTCAAATCTTCAACAACTTCAATTCTTAAATAAGCCAAAAATTCGTTGAAACACATGGTTTAGTCTTCAACAACTTCAATTCTTACATAATATATACATATGCACCATTGGATTGATTGAAAATTACTCTCCTGAAACTAAAAAGTTATTGAAACAAATTTCTTCTTGTATGTCTTGAAATTACTAACAAAATCTGCAACGGTAAATTCATCTAAAACTCCATAACTCGAATAATAATTATGATACCATTAGCTAGGAAGTTGTAAACAGAAAAATAAATAAATCAATTTTGATTTAAAAAATAAGACAAACAAAAAAAGATGTGATTTAACATGATAAATTTATATACATAATTAGTAATTAAAAATTGCATGCATTTGTATTCTTTAACATAACATTAATATAATTAGTCATTTTTTAATTTAAAATACTTTCTTATTTAAATTCACTAAAATTTTCAATTTTGATGTAATTTTAGCTTAATATCTAAAATAAACTTATTTGTTATGATCTTTATTTTATAAAATCTTGAAAGAAATCATTATAATTGAAAAAACTGTAGAATCTAAATCGACTACTCAAACATTAATCCAATACTACCACCTTGGTTTTACGAATGTGATAGATGACCCTTAGATTATGGCAATTGCACAGAATCAATGAATTGATAAGTCTACATCTGTTAGTAAGCAATATACTAACATATTGGATCAAATCATTTAATGTCAACAATGCATGATTGAAAACAACAATCAAGACCAAATCATGTATTGCAAGAGATTCAATCGACTACAAGTGGAAAAACAGGGTCTAAAATAAATGCTTGCATAACTTGCAAAACTCAAACATCTAGTCCAAAAGGAAAGCACTACTAATTGTGAGTTCATTTGAATCGACACTTCTAATTAAACAACGAAAACCAATAACAAAGCTCAAAAAGAGTAATGATGTCATGTTTAATGCTCTAAACCATTAACCAAAAAGAGTTCCTAATCAAATGAACCAAATCCCATATCATCATTACTCAAGAAGAATATAATGTTAGCTGAAATAATAGACAAAGAAATCAAACTCACACATTTGTTTGTAGTTATTCATCCCACCTTCTTTTCCTCTGCAGGAGGAGGAGCAGCACCACTTCCACCTGCAGCTGTAACTGGTGCAACAAAAGCAGTAACCGGAGCACCACCAGCTCCAACATTGGTTATGAGATTCTCAATGTCGCACTTGTCAAAGAGCTTAGCAAACAGGCTAGGCCAATAAGACTCTACGCCCACATTTGCGGCTTTAACTAGTGTAGCGATCTTATCAACTTATCAATAATAAATAAAGAAACAGAATAGAAAAACTACCTTCCCATACAAATAGAGAATCTTCAACAATAATTAGGGAATTATATAGTGATCCGCTATGAGAATAGCAGCCATTATATAGTGATAGCGTCTACTATTGTTGCAATCGCAATAAACACAATACACCCAAAAATACAACCACAACCACAATTTAAATCCATTACAAGAATTATCAGACTCCTATTTTTTGATAACCCTATGAGAGAAATTAAAAGACAAATTCCAAAGTATAAATCATAAAAAAAAATTGGGCTACTACTCTTATGGAGGCTCATTTAACCTGTACAAATAAAATTATGAGTAAGCTATATATTTAGTATTTTAATTATCATTTTTTCATTCAATTACTTAAATATTTTTATTTTAAAAGTTATACATAACATTTAATTTTAGTTTCACTTTAGTTATACAATGTTAAAAAATAATTATGATGCTGATTTATCACTGTAAAAATATGTTACATCAATAGTTTGCTTTGGCCCTCTCCCATGGCATTCGTTTGGCAGGTGGAGATGGATCTAAATGCAGTAACGGTTGAGAGCGATTCCATAAATACAGTCCAACATATTGAAAGCATGTAATTGGATCGTTTAGTCGTTCGGTTCTTTCTCCATGAAACTAGACAACTCCTAGACACTCGTCCTCAAATCACTGTTGGATTTAATTTGTAATACACCGAATTCTGGGTCAGTAGTTCGGGTCAACTTTAGACCCATAAGTTGAGCCTTTTAGATCTCTCAAGTCAGTTTGGACCTATGCAAGAGGATAATGGGCATAATTTTGCCCCAAGAGTTAAAGTTAAGTGTGATTTTAGAAAGGATTTTAGAGGAGAGGGACCAAAGGAGTAGTTTACCTATAGTTGTTTTAAAGGGATAGAAACCCCTTATTTAAAGGGATTTCACGTGAAACCCTTACCTAAAAATATCTCTTCCATTTTCTTATTCTCTTCTCTCTTCTTTAGCAAGCAAAGGTAGAAGCTTTAAGATTTCCAAGTCTAGTTTGAAGCAACGAAAGTAAGAATCCCAATTCTCAGCCTTCAAGCTTTATTTTTTGCCCCTAAACTTAAGTTTTGAGAATGGTTTCAAAACTGGGTTTTTAAAAGGGAATCAAAGGATTCAAGTTTATTTTAGTGAATTTGAGTTTTTTAGGAGTATCTTTAACCTTGTTTTAAGCCTTAGCTAAGTTAGTAATTCCCTTACTTATGTTTGATTAGCTAAGAAGGTGGGAGAAAGTTCAAGGGCTAGAGGTAAAGAGAAACTGAATCCTAGCTAAGTTGATAGGTATTCTAGCAGCCAAGGAAGTTAGGTAACACACTTACAGCTTTACCATACCAGTTATAGATCATTAAAAATACATTTTAGCTAGAAAGTTAAGATTTAAGCATTTTGAGTAGAGTTCCATGGTAGATTCTTTATTAATATTATTTTAGCATGTTTTAAGCCTTATTTATACCCCTATAATACTAATTGGGAAACCTTAATGTATGAAATTTGGGAGGTTTAAGAGATAAATTCTTTCCTAAATAGGGTTTTTTTAGGGTTGGTATCGGTACTACATGAAGTAGTATCGATATTTTTCTTAAGAAAATATAAAATCGAGAGTTTTGAAGAACAATGTCGATAACCTTATAGGAGTATCGATATTGAGGGTTTGATATCGAGACCAAAGGGCTTGGTATCGAGATCGGGATTCCAGTAGGCTATTTTGTTATCAGTACTCTAGGGAGTATCGATACCCAAGGTTCCAGTATCGATACTCGCATATGAGTATCAATACTCGCATATGAGTATCAATACTTCCCATAACCCCTCAAATTTAGGGCTAGTAGTTTCAAGTTTACCCGAGAGGTAAGTGGGTTTTGTGAATTTAATTAATTAAGTTATTTGTATTAACTGGGTTGATTTTGGGCCCAATTAGCCATAAAAATAGGATTTTTAAATAAGGGACAAAATACAAAGGACTAAAAGAGCAATTAGACCATTGTTGGATTTTAAAGTTAAGATTTGGGGTTTTATATGTTTTTAGACGTAAGTTTCATTTCCCACTTATTTTCTCTTCATATTTTTCTTCATATTTTATTCCTTAATCCTCTTAGTAACCATAGTTCAAGGTAAGGTCTTGAACCTTTTTCTTAATTCATTTTCGTCCTAATTGCCCCCAACAACTTCATTTTTAAATATTCAAGCTTTGGGCTTTATGATTGTAAGAAAAAGAGGGTTTTCTTCATCCAAGCCTTGAGGAGGGTGATTTCTACTTAAAGGAGCTTCATTTAATATTTTTAAAATCAAGGTAGTGTATTTCTAATCATTTGGAGTATTAAGATTTCATAAATGAAAAGTATTTGCTAAGATTTATGTAGTTGAGTATATTAGGGTTTAAATTTCATTTCAAGATTTAAGGATGTTTTAGTTCTTATTAATGTTTTTTATGATAACTAGGGACCCTAGTTAACTCCCAAAAACTTCAATGCCTGATTTAGAATCAAACTATGGCCTTTAGAATAATTTTCAAGTGTTTCCCAAGCCTAGAATACCCATTTCAAAGTTCAAGTATCGATATTGGTTGAATCGGGGTAAAAATTAGGGTTTTTAGCAATGAGTATTGATACTGCCAGGGAGAGTATCGATACTTCCCCTGCAATATCGATACTGGGAGTACTAATACTATG
Organism: Hibiscus syriacus; assembly: GCF_006381635.1. Taxonomy (NCBI): domain Eukaryota; kingdom Viridiplantae; phylum Streptophyta; class Magnoliopsida; order Malvales; family Malvaceae; genus Hibiscus; species Hibiscus syriacus. The sequence continues at coordinate 747,029 of NW_024063035.1, forward strand.
AGTATTAATACTGAGTATAGTACCAATTCTCTTCAACACCAAAAGATTCAAAACATCGCTCGTTGCATCTGAATGTTTATATATTGCAATAAAATGTACAAGTAAGCTTAGGAAGTGGTCTTAAATTATGAAATAACACAAATGCCCACTAGGTGGATTAAATTACCAAAATGCCCTTAGTGAGTAAGAAAACTTAAAAGTATCCTCAAAGGAGTGTGTACCGGATATTCGTGAACAATGGATTGTTGTGAAGGCTATGCTTGCAAGTGGGTGGTGTAGTATATGGATAATGTGATAGAGAAGTTGTGTACCAAGCAAAATTATTGAAATACCCTTATGTACCTTAGTGAATAAGTTAATCTATGCTTGTAAGAGTTAAGAATGATTCGTAATGGTATAACTTAGTCCACGGGGACATATATGACTAAATATACTTAGAAACACTCATAGGAGCGGGTTACAATAGATGATACCATATTAGGCAAAATATGCCAAAGTATCTTCAATGTATACGAATAGTTGGGACCAAGTATTGTTACGTGAGACATCTGATAAGCTATACGACGAATATGTCAGATTTGATAGTAGCAAAAAATATGATCTTCAAGAATTTCAGTGAACCCAGAAAGATTAAATCTTCCTTTTCAGTTCAATAGGTTTTGAAGGGAAGTATGATAAGTCTGAATAGAGTACCGCTACTCAAAATTAACGCGAGCTAGCTCCACTTATAATAAGTAAACATTAAACTAACGTTCTAGATGAGAGAACGACCAAGGTACCAACCAGTATGATGTTGACTTCACTTTAGTGAGCCCATCTATGTTAAGGTATACTCATGTTGCTTTAGTTTCCCTAGTAGGGCATTGTCATTGTGCAAGGCACTTCAGGGGCTAACTAGGGTGTGATGCCTGAACACTCGCGAGGAGTGAGTTAGCGATGTTAGTGTTATGTGGCCCGTGGGCCTTAAATCTGTATGGTTAATTTATGTTAGTTCAATTCAGTTGGGTAAGCTTCGATGCACATAAATTTTGGTTCTTACCCCCTAGGCTATTTACGTATCCAAGGTAGGATGGTGGTATTGGTCCAAGATGCACGTAAATTCCTCTTACCCCACTTCTAGACCTATCCCATGTTTGTTTGTGTCAGTTATGCATGTATAGTCTCATTAGTCTTGTATGTCATATATGAAAAAGCTTGGCTTGAAGGCCATGTGAGACAGAACCAATGTTTCATTTTGTGCGGGAATTATACAGATGCTATGTGACACCGGGATCCCCTCATTAATCTACCTAATGGCTATGTGAGGACTAGGAGATCATTCAGTATGTTTGTGGAAATTATGTCGATGCTATATGATACTAGGGTTTTCTCAGTAAAAAGTGTCTGAGAGCTATGTAAGAACAAATACTAGTGAGGTTTACATTCAGGTAATGCACAGTATGTTAGCTTCGTATTCAGATACTACGTAACATGTTCAATCATTAGGGTTAGAGATCTTTTAGAGGTGTACTCATGGCGAGGCCCTTAGCAGAAGACTAAGGGAAGCTTGAGACCCATACGTTCGAGTTAGAGTAGGAAAAGCTTAAGTAGGTAGTACTTGATCTAGGTCATGCATGCACCTACTGGTTAGTACCATGTCTTCAGTATGCTTCTGTTTATGAATTCTTATGCTTCTCTAGATTAGAGATTATATTGATGGGCTTTATAAGCTCAGACTTTCGATGTTGTCCATTGGTAGGTTTCTAGTTTAGGGCGTTCATGGAGCACCATCGTAGCATGACTTCCACCATCTTCGACAGAGTGTTATACTGTAGCTTTAATAGGAACATGTATTCCTAAGACCTTACTTATGTATTTGAGTTGTAATATTTAAGATGTATTATTTTGTTTTAAATTATGTGTCAAGGAGCTCTGATTTTGTAAAATACTTTTATAACGGATGCTTATGTTTTATTTATGATACCATTTAGTACGTTTGAAAAAATGAATAGGTTTTGAAATTCAAGGGTCACCTTGGCAGCCCTGTGTGGCACTTTAGGCCCAATTGGGTTTAAGGTGTTACACTTTCTCTTTCTTTCAAGGTATTTCAGTTGGGGTATCGATACCTCGGTTGGGTACCAATACTGAGGAGAGGGTATCAATAAGTATCGATACTGTAAGGCCAGTATCGATACCGAGGTTAAGAATTTGGCTTTAATTCAAGTAAAGTTATAGAAGAAAGTGAGGCTTCGCAAAAACTTATAACTACTCCCAAATAACACTATAAGTGAGAACAATAATAATGTTTAGTTCAAACATAGAAACGAGATAAAGTAGGGTAAAATAATACTACCTTTGTTTGTATTCTCGGGAAATGATCAGGACACTCGAGTTCCTTTAGGAAAAGCTAGCAGAGTCGCAAGTATAGATTCAGTCCGGATATATCCTTAGGGAGTGAACAAGGCACTTTAAGATGATTAACTAAGGCCAATGCCTGACACTCATAAGGGGTGGGTTAGTCGAGGTTGTGGTGTCCGATGCAGATATTTCGGGGGGGCATCCTCGGTAGACTAGAGGGGTGTGTGAGCTTGGAGATGTAGAACCCTCGGTCGCACTATGATATTTACCGTAGAGTAGAGAGTGCTAAAGAAAAGTAGTAGACTTGATAGCTTGAGCCTTTCAGTGATATACAATTAGTATGATTTAGTTGTTAGTGTGGCACTGAGCTCGTTACCTCATCATTTGTAATTTGTTTCCTTACGCAAATTAGGTGAATCATTTGAGGATACCTAGAGAGACCGAGGTCCAGATCAGAGCAGATTAAAGTACGTCTCATCATTTTGAAGGGCATGTATATTGTAAAATTGAGTCGTAAATGTATTTTAAACTCGGTCTGTATTTTTTTTTTGAATGTAAAGTTTTATTATGTTATATTTTATGGTTTCTTTCATTTTTAAAATCGTCATTTTAAAGTTCAAGAATTGAGAAAGAAGTTTGTCAGCCAGTTCGGTGGTTCCGTGTAGCATCCTAACCAGACGATTGTGTGCCGTGTAGGTCTAGGGTGTTACATATTCGAAGGGAGGCTAATGGAGCGGCTCATGCTCTAGCCGATTATGCTTCTATTTCTTCTACACCTTTGTGATTTAATTCTGTAATATCATACTGTATTACGCCCGTTGTTTCCTCTGATACAAATCTTTATCAATGAATGTCGTTATTTTCAACAACAAAAAAGTGAATGAGTGATATGAAATCAAAATATAACAAAAATTATTATTTCAAAAAAATAAAATTATATGATCAAAACAGAATAAAAGTTGAGATACTAAATTTGTAATGTACCCCTAAAATTGTAGTGTTATAGAAAAAAGGGCAGTTATATAACATTAGGAAAAATGCAGCTAAACCTAAAAGAAGAATAACAACACCAAAGGGGAAAAAACATGATATACGGTTGCACAAGTGCTTGAGGAAGACCAACAGGAGAGGGGAAAAAAGAAAAAGTTTGGGTTTGATTAATCATTTGATGTGATCATCCAAAAAAACGATACAATATTCAAAGTTCCTTTTTTATTGTCTTCTGAAAGAAGAATAACAACACCAAAGGGGGAAAACATGATATACGGTTGCACAAGTGCTTGAGGAAGACCAACAGGAGAGGGGGAAAAAAGAAGAAGTTTGGGTTTGATTAATCATTTGATGTGATCATCCAAAAAAAACGATACAATATTCAAAGTTCCTTTTTTATTGTCTTTTACCCTTTTCTAACCCCTCTATATTTGATGTGTTCATTAGTCTTTGGATTTCTGTATTTTATTTGGGAGATTGTCGTGGTTTATTACATGTCTCAACAAGGGAAATTCAATATGGTAGGTAGTGACAACAATCCAGGAGTATGGCAATATAATGACAACTTCTACGAAAATCTTTGTTGGTGGATTAGCTTGGGAAATGCAAAAAGATTCTGTGAAGCGTTATTTTGAACAATTTGGAGAGATTGTTGAGGTTGTTGCTATCACATATAAGAATACTGGTAGATCCAAGGCTTATGGCTTTGTAAGCTTTGTTGATCATTTTGTTAACATATACATTATCATAGATGTCTCGAGTTCGAGCACATTCTTATTGTCGTAACCGGTTTTCACTCGAGTACGAAATTTTACTTGACAAAAAATAAAACGAATAAATTTAAAAATATTTTGGGAGTCGCCATTGACCTTTTTTGGTTAGGTAGGTCAAATACCTAAAAACAATCTTTTAAAATAGTTTTTAAGAAAACATAATTTAAAAGATAAATTGATCTGCTTATAACCAATAATTTTTAATAAAAAATGATTCGTGGTCGATTACGTTTAGCGAAGGATTAGCACCCCTATAACGCCCAAAATTGGTACTTATTAATTATAAATTGTCTCTATTATTAGAAATTTAAAAATTTTAAGATATATTTAATTTATAATCCTATTTATTTTCAAATTTGTTACTATAATTTTAAGAAAATTTATTTATTTATATATACATATAAATAAGATATTTATTTATTTAGAAATATCATAAAAGGGCTTCTAGGTGCTTTAAGACAACTCTTTTCTTAAAAAAATAAATAAATATTAATAAAACATTTATCTAAAAATAATTAAAATATTTATTAAAAAATATCAGAAAATGAACATCCAGTTGCTTTAAGACTGACCTTTCTTAATATTTGAAAAATAAATATATATTTAAATATAATTATTTTTCTTTAAAAGTAATTTATAAACTTAAATTTATAAATAGAATAAAAAAATAAATAAATAAAGATTATTTATTATATATATATATTTATAATAATAATGATAATAATAATAAATGTATTAAAAATAAACATATAAAATTGAAATACAACTAAACAGTGACCAAAATAAATAAAATTAAAACTATATATTTTAAAATATAAAGCAATAAAGCTTGTAATTAAAATTAATGGCTAAATTAAAATATATTAAAATTAAATATCCTAAATCATAATTATTTATTTAAAAATACGGTGGTTAAACATGCTATATTACCTATTTGTTAATGTAGTGACTAAAATAAATATATATTAAATTCAAATATTAAATTAAAACAAATTAAAACTTTCAATTCGTGATTAAAATATAACATATTAAAATGAAAAAGTTCTAATTAAAACATTATAAAAACTAAGTATCTATAGAGTAATTTAACCATATATATATTTATTCGGGATTAAAATAAAAGTCTATTAAAATTAGGAGGGCTAAATCTGTCATTTACCTAAAATATATATTGTTTTATGTAAAGGACTAAAATGAATATATGTAAAATTCGAACACCGAATTAAAAGGATCTAAAATTTGATTCAGTGACTAAAATATAAGATTACAGAACTGTGATGGCAGCGGGTATAGTTTACCCATTAGTAAATTATGCATATACCCCTTCCCAAAACGGCGTCGTTTGAGAATAGGTATTTAAATCCCAAAATAGTCGGCCCTTGGTCATTTTTATCATTCTCTTCTTTCTCTCTTCTCTCTCTATCTGAGAGAGTTTGATAAACTCTCTCGCCTCTCTATAGGTTCGAGTGATCTATACCCAAAATAGTCGGCCCACGGTACATGGTGGCCGGAAAATACAAAAACCTCCCAAATGATAGATCCGAGTGATCTATACCCAAATCCGACCCTAGTTTTACCTAAAAAGGTTTCTATTTACGTAGATCTAAAAAAAATACCTTCGATATTTTGTTTCTCCGCTGAGATTTGGAGGCTCCGACGACTATGTGACTCCTTGGTAAGGTTTCTCTCTATATATTTTTTTATATTTTGGTGGTTTGGTTGTTGTTCTCTGGCTTGTTTCCTCTCTATTTTCTGTTGGCAGGGCTCGGTGGCTTTTATAGCCACCACCGGCGATGTCTTCAGACCGGTCAATAGGGGAAGCTTTGGTGAGTCACCAAACTATGTGGTGACTCACCGTAGCCTTTAACGTGGACGGTCTTCGTTGAGGCTTCGTGGCAGCGGCTAGATTGGCGTAGACCGGTGGCAGCAAAGGCGGAGGCCTCCTAGCCCTAGGGTTATGATACCCTAGGGTTTCAAGCTGGTTTATCTGGGACTGTTGGATCTCATTAGATCCAACGGCTGATGATTGATGGTGGCTGTAGAAATTGATGCAAACCTAATCGGGTTTAAGGTTTGTCTTGGGCCTGGACTGAGTTGGGCTTGTAATTGGGCTTAGGGATTTAATGTAATTGGGCTTGTAATATATAATAATAATATATATTAATAATAATAAAAATATAATAATTATAATAATTATAATAAAAATAAAAATAAAAATAAAACGGTAAAAATTTAGTGTCTACATCTGCCCCTTTTTGTACATTCTTGTATTAACAAGAATAGGGCAAAGACGAAAAGACAATAAATTTTTGTTCAGTTGACTTCTCTTGATTAAGATGGAAATGTTGAACAAGTTCTTCTTATTATGAACTCTTCCATTTTTTCCACTGGGGATGATAATCTATCTTTTTCTGTGATGTAATTCAACAAAAGGTTGAACAAGTTCTTCTCATTATGAACTTCTTCTTCTTTTTCAGATGAATTCTTCTCATTATGAACTCCTTTTGAAAATGCTGATTTTCAAAAGAGGGATTGTTAATTCAAATTCAATATGTGATGAATTAAAGCATGGTTGAACAAATTCTTCTCATTATGAATTTCTTCTCCTTCTTCAGATAAGTTCTTCTCATTATGAACTCCTTCTGGAAATGTTGATCTATCTCCTTCCGTGATAGAGTCATGCAAAGGTTGAACAAGTTCTTCTCATTATGAACTTCTTCTTCCTCTTCAAATAGGTTCTTCTCATTATGAACTTTCTCTAGAAAACTTGATGCATCGAGTGATGAATTCGAGCAAAAGGTTGATCAAGTTCTTCTCATTATGAACTTCTTTTTCCTCTTCAGATAGGTTCTTCTCATTATGAACTTCTTCTTCCTCTTCAGATAGGTTCTTCTTCCTCTTCAGATAGGTTCTTCTCATTATGAACTTTACCTGGCAATGTTGATCCATGGAATGATGGATTCGAATCTTTGCTAAAATCTTTGAAATTCCTGTTAAATACTCAACATGGATAAAATGAATGAAAATGTCCTTATTTTTGCAAATGTCTAAATATGATGCATGAATGTTAAGTTCATCTTTATTTGATTTTAAAGTGGTGAACTCGGTCTTTCTTCAATTGTGTAGAAATTCAATAAATATTTCTTCTTTAAAAAAAGAATCTATCATCTTTGGATAGTGTAGATGTAGATATGCCTGAATTTTTGTATGATGACACAAAAGCACTTGAGAACAAAACTCAATGGTATAGGCTCTTGAAAAGTCCGCACTCATGCAACATGTTGATTCTGATAACTACTCATCTGATTATGAAGCGATCTTTTAGGATGATTTCACAGATATCGATAGTTCTTCTGATACCGAGGAAATCTTGAATTCTGATTCTGATGAGGAGAATAAACTGTTATACTTGACAAAAATAGGGTACTCAGAGACTGAGGCTTCAATAGCCATAGAGAGATGTGTTCCGGATTTATCAATTGCAGAGTTGACAGATTTTATATGTGTTGCTCAAATGGTTAAGGCTACTGATACATTTCTTCTAGTAGAAGATATGAAGTCATTATGCAATGACCCCAATTACAAGAAAATGCGAAACTCGGGCTATGATTTTTTGAAAAGGAAGAAGCAGAGGAAGCTTGAAAAAACATCTTCTTAATGAAGACGATCATGTAGTTCATCTTTCAAATCCAATGATTGGTTTTGAGGTTCCTACCGAAACAGATCAGATAACTCAAAGAACACTTCCAGAAGATGCTATTGGGCCTCCTTATTTCTACTACGAGAACGTGGCACTTGCTCCAGTTTGTGTTTGGACTGAAATGTCACGGTACTTATACGATTTAGAGTCAGAATTTGTAGATTCGAAGTATTCTTGTGCTGCTGCATGGAAAAGGGGTTATATTCATAATGTGCCAATTGAGAACAGATTTCCTCTTATTCCGCTCCCAAATGACTCTATGATGGAAATAACTTGTTTGCTTTTCAACAATGATTGCAACTGTCGATAAGACTTACTTTGGATTACATGCACTTAAAAGTATTAACATAAAGTAATAGCCATAAATATTTTGTTTATTTCAAGATTGTGTTAATCCTATAAGATGTTTATGTGAAAGAATAAATTGATTTTCGAACAAAAGAAATTGAATTTCAAAATGATATTCTTGGAATAAATAATAAATATATAAAATGCATTCAAAGTCATGGAAAACATAGGAATGATTCAAATGACTCAACAAATTATTATCATAAGTATTTCTAAACTAATCAACTGGATATAATTTAGAGCACTGAGGTAAGCTTATGTCTGGAAGATCTCAAACGTTGCCAGAATGCTTGTAGATGTAAAGTTCCTCCCAAAATATCAAACTCTTAAGAGGGTTTAATTGCCAGATGACTAATATCAACATGCATTTGAGTAGCCCTTTCAGGTTTTCAACTCAAATCCTTCCATTGGTTGCAAGACACATTTTGCGGGTTTTCATCTTGACCCTCCTTTTCTATATATTTTTTCATTATTTTTCATTTCTATTTTTTTCTTCAAGCAAAATATTTCTTGAAAGAATCTGAGTTTATTGGATTTCTAAGAACTTTTCCATCAATTTCTGCCAAGATCAATGCTCCTCCGGAAAAGGCATTTTTTACAATATATGACCCTTCCCAATTAGGCATCCATTTTCCACGGAAATCTTTATGTATAGGCAAGATCTTTTTTAGCACTAGATCACCCTCTTGGAATTCTCTTGGGTGTACTTTCTTGTCATGAGACTTCATCATCCATTTTTGATACATCTGTCCATGGCAAATAGCTTTCAATCTCTTCTCATCAATAAGGTTCAACTGATCAAATTGATCTTGGATCCATTCAGACTCATCCAATTTTACCTCTCTCAAGATTCAAAGTGATGGGATCTCAACTTCAATCGGTAAGACTACTTCCATTCCATAGACTAAAGAAAAAGGCGTTGCCCCAGTGGATGTTCACATAGTAGTTCGATATGCATATAAAGCAAAAGGTAACTTCTCGTGCCAATCTTTGTAAGTTTCAGTAGTCTTTGTAATGATTCTTTTGATGTTCTTATTTGCTGCTTTAACTGCCCAATTCATCTTTGGGCGATATGCCACTGAGTTTGCATGCTTGATCTTAAATTGTGCACAAAGTTCAGTCATCATTTTGTTGTTCAAGTTCAGAGCATTATTTGTAATGATTCTCTCTGGTAGCCTATACCGGCAGATTATTTATTTCTTTATAAATGTACAAATTGTAGACCTCTTAATATTAGCATATGAAGAAGCTTCAACCCACTTGGTAAAATAGTCAATTGCCACTAGGATGAAACAATGTCCATTTGATGCTTTTGGTGTGATTGCCCCAATGATGTCTATTCCCCACATAGAAAATGGCCAAGGTATTATCATTACATGTAAAGGAGATGGAGGTACATGAATCTTATCTGCATATACCTGACATTTATGACATCTTCTTGCAAAATCAATGCAATTCGTGTGCATGGTAGCCCAATAATATCCATGTCTCATTATTTTTCTAGCCATGGAAAGACCATTTGCATGTGTTCCACATATCCCACTGTATACTTCCTCAATGATGCTTCTGGCTTCGCTCGTATTTACACATCTCAATAGCATTTGATCATTGCTTCTTCTATACAAAGTCTCGCCATCAAGAAAGTATCCAGCATCCATTCTTATCAATGTTCTTTTATCGATCTCAGATGCATTTTGTGGATAGCTTTGATACTTGATATATTGCAAGATATCATAATACCATGGCTTGCCATCTGCTTCTGCTTCCACACTGTAGCAATGTGCAAGAGTTTCATATACTTGCATTTTGATCTGCATCATATCAAATTTCTTAGTTGCTTGAAACATAGCAGCTAATGTAGCCAAAGCATCTGCCATTTGATTTTCCACTCGAGGGAGATAATTGAAGGTGACTTTCTCAAATTCTTTCGTTAATTCGAGGGTAAAATTTTGGTATTCCAGCAATTTTGGATCTTTCATTTCCCATTCTCCTCGTAATTGATACACCACTAATGATGAATCTCCGTATATCTTGAGAAATTTAATTTTTCTTTCTAAGGCTGCCTTCAATCCCATGACACAAGCTTCATATTCCGCCATGTTATTGGTGCAAAAGAACTCCAATCTGCTTATAAAAGGATAATAAATGTTTTCTGGGGAAATTAATACTGCTCCAATTCCTCGTCCCAAGGCGTTGGATGCTCTATCAAAATAAAGCTTCCAGGATTCATCATTTGTTCTGACTTCTTCATTAAGGGATATGCACAACAAATCTTCATCTGGAAAATTAAAACTCAAAGACTGATAATCATCTGATACACGACTGGCCAGGAAATCAGCTATGACACTTCCTTTTACTGCTTTTTGGTTGACATATACAATATCAAACTCGGATAATAACATATGCCATCTAGCCATTTTGCCTGTCAAAGCTAGTGATTCCATTAAGAACTTCAAAGAATCAAGTCTAGATATCAGCCAAGTGGTATGATATAACATGTATTGTCTGAGCCTTCGAGTAGCCCACACCAAGGCACAACATAAATTTTGTATTGGTGGGTATCAATTTTCACAATCAGTAAATTTCTTACTCAGATAATAAATGACTTTCTCTTTTATTCCAGATTTATCATGTTGTCCTAGTACACATCCCATCGAATTTTCAAAGACTATCAAGTAGAGAATTAACGGTCTATCAGGCACTGGTGATACTAAAATGGGGGCATTGGATAAATATTTCTTAATAATATCCAAAGTTTCTTGACATTCATCATTCCAGACTTCAGGATTGTTCTTTCGAAGTAATTTGAACATTGGATCATATTTGTCAGTTAATTGAGAAATGAACCGAGATATATAATTTAATCTTCCAAAAAGCCTCGAACTTCTTTCTTTGTATTGGGTGGCGGAAGATCTTGAATTACTTTTACTTTATCTGGATCAATCTCGATTCCTTTTTGGCTGACTACAAATCCTAAAAACTTCCCTGATGTTACCCCAAAAATGCATTTAGCGGGGTTGAGCTTTAATTGATACTTTCTCAATCTCTAGAAAAGCTTTCTTAGATTTTGAATATGTTCTTCTTCGGTTTGGTATTTGGCAATCGTGTCATCCACATATACTTCAATCTCTTTATGCATCATGTCATGAAACAGAGTTAACATTGCTCTCTGATACGTTGCCCCTGCATTTTTTAATCCAAATGGCATTACTTTATAACAGAAAGTGCCCCACATGGTTACAAATGTTGTTTTTTCCATGTCCTCATGGTTCTTTTTATCTGATTATACCCTAAAAAGCCATCCATAAATGAAAACCATGCATGTCCTGTAGTATTGTCCACCAATGTGTCTATGTGAGGTAAGGGAAAGCTATCTTTCGGACTAGCTTTTTTAAGATCTCTATAATCCACACACATTCTAACTTTTCCATTCTTCTTTGGTACTAGAACTATGTTGGCTACCCATTCTGGGTATTTCGCTGCCTGTAGGAAACCTTCATTAATTTGTTTCATCACTTCTTCCTTAATCTGCAATAACATTTCTGTCCTCATTCGTCTGAGTTTTTGTTGAACGGGTTTATATTCTGAACTGATCGGAAGTTTATGCACCACTATATCTGTACTCAGACCAGGCATATCTTGATAAGACCAGGCGAATATGTCTTTGAACTCTTGGAGGAGATCTATCAATTCTCGTTTTACCAGGGCTGATAAAGTAGTACCAATTTTCACTTCTTTCATTTCTTCATTGGTTCCCAGATTTACAGTCTCAATTTCTTCTTTGTGAGGTAAAATTTGTTTGTCTTCTTTTTCTACCAGTCTTAACAATTCAGTAGGAACATCACATTCTATTTCATTCTCACACTCATTGACTTCCTCCAAACATATGGGCCGCACTAAATTTATCTCATGATTAAATTTATGAATAATCAGGCTATTAACATTGTGACACCTGCAATTTAAGTCAGACATATTTCCTAAAGGATATAGTAAATTTATGAAATAAATATAAAGAATGAGAAATAATGAATGTAAAAAATGTAAAGAATGATTGCCATTTGAGAATTTTTAAGAAAACTTCTTGTATTTGATATTAAGTGAACTTAACAACTGCCCTTACAAGATAACAAAAACTTTTTATATTCTTTGGCTAAAACATAAAGATTAGTTATGAGTATTACTCTGTGTTAATACTAAAAACTACAGGGAGATCTTCTGCTATCCAATTGTTGAGTGTTTCTCCAAGAAGACAAGGGCGAATTCCAGCCAAGTATTTGCCAGTCTTGTTGTCATTCATGATCATGTTGATAAATAATCCTCCCATAGCTTCTTCAACCATGCTTTGATCTTTTGTCAACTTTTCTTCTTTAAGAGCATCAACAAGCTGTTGTTCTACATTAACCATTCCTCCGGAATTGAATGTGGATTCTAAAGGAGGGAAAGACATGCATTCCCAAGTAATTTCTTCTCCCTTCAATCTTGCCCTTCTATTTTCACCTCGTCTTTTCATTCCTTTGTTCCTTTGCTGAAGGTTAGGCTTAAATCCAAGCCCAAAATGATCTTTTTTTCATCTTCATACTCACAGGAACTGAATTTCCCTTAATATTTTTTCCCAAACCTTTCCCTATTTTAGCTCCAAAGCCTAAAGTTTGTCGTACAGTCATCTTGGTGCAATCAGACAATCTGGGATGTGGAATTTTGCTTTCCTCAGCAATAAAGGTTGTATTAACAAATTCTAAAGCTCGGAAAAAGCATTCGAGAGCATCATCATTGGTTTCAATATACGGAGCATCACTTGTTACAGAGGTAATGATTTCTTCCTCAGCTCCTACACATATTAGTTGACCATCAATGATGAACTTCAACTTCTGATGCAATTAAGAAGGAACAACTCCTGCAGAATGAATCCACGACCTCCCTAATAAACAATTGTATGTAGGGTGGATATCCATTATCACAAAGTCAATGTTGTATACAATGGTCCGATCAGCAGTGGTATTTCCATTTTTCCAGCACCTCTTTTGAGTGCCATCAAAAGCTCGCACTATGTTATGATAATTCTTCATGTGCGATTTGTCCACCGTATCCTTTGTAGTGTAACTAATGGCATCAGGTTAAGAGTAGATCCATTATCAATTAGTACTCCTGACAACACGTGGCCATAACAATGTGTGGTAATATTCAGAGCTTTCACTGATCCCATTCCACCTTCAGGTATTTCATCATCAGTGAACGTTATATAATTATCAGCAGCTATGTGCCCCATAACCCTGTCAAGCTTGTTGAGGGATATATCTTCAGGGATAAAGGTTTGATTAAGCATTTTCATCAAGGCATTTCTTTGTGCTTCTGATTTCATTAACAGATCAACAATTCAAACCCGCGCTTGTTGTTTATGTAGTTGTTCGACCACACTATATTCTCTATGTTTCAGAAATTTCAAGAATTCTTGTGCTTGTTTTTCTGTTACGGGCTCATTGACTGTTGGTGAGGATTCATCATCAAATACCTTTTAGGGTATTACTGTAGCTTTTCCCTTTGTTTTTACCTGTTCTGATGCATTCGATGTTTCGGGAGAGTAACATCTCCCACTTCTTGTAAAGAATCCAACTTCACTCACTACTACAGATGTCGAATCCACACTCTGTACTTCCTCTTCTGCTTTTTCCAGAGAAACAGATCCTCCTACCATTGAAACATTGGTAGTATAATTCCAAGGTACTTTGTGGGTATCTTTATATGGAAATGGTGAAGGAGTTGTGATAACTATTTTCGGCTTTGTTGGAGTAGGATTTACTGTAGATGATTTCACAGTGATGATCATGGGATTACTTGTTCTCTGTTTAGGCATAGAATCTTCTGATGCGCAAATGTCATTTTCTCTTTTTCCTGGTTCTTCTTTAAAGAACTCTATCTCTTTGTTATTCATCAATTTTTGCACCAATTCCCTAAATTTAGGGCATAGTTGAATTTTATGTCCCTTTTCTTAATGATATTCGCAATAATTCTTTCCTTCATTATGCTTTGGCTTGAATTGTTTCTGAATCATACCAGATAGGGAAAGTTGTTGAAATATCCAACCAAAGGGAGATTTAATCTCATAAACATCGGTTTTTGTTTTTCTTCTATTTTCTTCCTGGATTGCGTTCACGTTTTTATCTTCATGATTTGGCAGCGGATGATTTGATGTAGCTGGTGAATTGAATTTCAGTTTCCCAGTATTAATCAAATTTTGGACCACCCTTTTGAATGCCAAACAGTTTTTATTAGAGTGACCCGTAATTCCGTCATGATAAACACAGTGTGCTTTCACATCATACCATGGAGGGAATGGTGGTTGCATGGGGATCAAAGGATAGGGTCGTATGACATCTTCCTTTAACAGCAAATCATATATCTCTGCATAGGGTATTGGTAATGGTGCAAAAGAAGGTCTTTCATTTTCCCTGCGAGATCCTCTGGATTCCGTTCAATTAGTGTTTGTTTCTTTCTTCTTAACCCTTGGCTGGGTTATCGTAACACTTTTCGAGGTATCCTTTTTGTAGGTGTTCGCATTTTTAACTTCATTCTCCTTTTGTCGGTACATGGGCCTTTTAGAACTAGACCTTTCACTTGATTCCATTTTGCCACTTTTCATGACATTTTCAATGAGTTCTCCAGAAATGACCAGATCTACAAAATTCCTGGTGGCATTCCCCATTAAATGGATTAAATAAGGAGCCTTTAAAATGTAGACGAACATCACTGTGGCTTTTTTTCTGATAGAGGTGGCTGAACTTGGGCCACTGCGTCACGCCATCTCTGGGCGTACTGTTTGAATATTTCATTGTTCTTTTTCTCCAGATTTTGGAGAGTCCATCTATCAGGGACCATATCTGTCACATGGCGGTACTGCTCTAGGAATGCTTTTGCCAGATCCTTCCATGATCTAATGTTGGCTTTGGTCAGTTGAGTATACCACTTCAAGGCTGGTCCTGTCAAGCTATCTTGAAAGCAATGAATTAACAATTTCTCGTATTTCACATGACATGCCATTCTGCAGCAAAACATTGTAATATGGGTCGAAGGGCATGTAGTATCGTCATATCTTTCAAATTCAAGAACTTTGACCTTGATGGGGAAATTGGGTCCGGGACCAAACTCAACTCACTGGCGTCAAACCCATAAACGATTCAGTTACTTCCACATTTTATTCTTTCTTCTAAGCTCTTGATTTGTCTGGTCACTCTTCATTAGCTTTTTCTTTCTCATTCAACTCATTTAAATCTAGAATTAGATGCTCAGCATTAAATTCCCATATCTTCATATCTGATATAAGCGGATTTTTGCATGAATAAGCGGGATCCACTTATTGACTATCATTTGGTTTGGTATCTTGAAGTGTTGAAGTGCGAGCATAGATTTGCACAGGTGTGATGCCAGAATGGTAGACTGGTTCTGGTGTGAAACCTAAAGGATACATAAGTTCCTGGTTAAAACTTACAGGATTTTCATGAATTTTTCCAATGGTAGCTTGCTTCCTGAGCATTTCTTCTATTTTCTGCATCATACTATCTTGTGAATTTGCAATGCTGGATTCAATCTTCTCTAATTTCATTCTCATTTCTGCCTGTTCTTTATTTTGTTTTTCCTCGAGACGTTGTATTTTATTCTCCATGATTTTCTTAGTAGCTTGTCTAGTACCGTAGTGATGTTGAATTTCTCGTTTAGCCAGAATAACTGCAATTTAAAATCCTTTTCATATTTTTTTTTTAAATTTTATTTAATGAATGTTTATCTTAATGTAAAATAAAAATTATACATAAAGGAAATAATGCAATGAATGAATGTATGCAAAATGAATGTATGCAAAAGGTATTGATCCCAAAAAGTTAACTGTCATAGAACAACTTCCATCGGCTTACAAAAGTTTCTTTTATAATAGTTCATAACTACAGATACGGCATAGCTTTCCTATTAAGCTCTATAATTTCTTTCATCAGCCATGACATCTTCTTTCCAAACTTAGAAACTGGATCAACGTGATGCTCAATAATCTTTGCTTCAGCAGCTAACTCCCCAATATATCTGGCAACTTCGCTCATTTTTACCATGGCCTCGAATACCATACTACTTCTTTCTTCATTTCTTTCTTCAAAGAAGTCAGTAGACTTTTGTCATTGTTCATTAGTTCCCTCGAGAGTCTGCTCTAACTCAGTGATTCTGACTTGACAACTGTGCAGAGTATTTTCAACATCTCGGAATCATCTTCGTAGTGAAGCATTCTCCTCATAACTCTCTTTAAGATCACTAGGTTCTATACGAACCTTCTCTTGGAATAATGATTCTTCAAGTTACAAGATGTAAGTATTAAACTCTGAGTTTTTGTTTCTAGACTGATCCAGATCCTCTTCGAGTTTTGTTCGTGCTTCTTGTGTCCTTTGATTAAGCTTCTGGATTTGCACATTTTTGTTTCTACATCGTTACATCCAAGTGCTGGCCACTTCTTGCTCTACTTCAAGTCTGGTGTTGAAATTCTTCCTATCCAACTCCCATTTTTCCTTTTCAACATCGAACTCTTCAATCCTTTGGCCCCTGACTTCAAGTTCGGCAATTAGATTATTCATTTCATATTCAAATCCCTTGAACATGACGTTTTTCTCAATCTTAAATCCTGCAAGCATGCCATTCTTCATCTCTTCTAATTCTTTGACTCGATCCCTTTCTTTCTGTATTCATTCATAATTTCGCAGCTTCCAGCTTTGTTCTTTATAATTTTCTCCCTTTTGTCAACCTCAAAATCCTCCATTTTCTGCTTTTCTTTCTCAAGGCTTTTGAGTAAACGGCTATTCTTTTCTTTCAAATCTTCAACTCGACATTTCTCAATGTTCAATTCTTTAGTCATTGATCTTGATGCTCTCCGGGATTTTTGTAGCTCATGGTAATTCTTCTTTAACGTTCTGAACTCACCATCAACTTTTTCTTTGTTTTCCCTCAGCATTGCACATTGTGCTGAATGAAAGTCAACGACGACGCCCAGAATAGCTTTATCTCGTCGTATTTGTTCTAGCTCTTTCGACCAACCCTCTCTTTCTGCTTCAATCTCAAACTCTTAGGATTTCTATCTCGGATGGAACTACTCGAATGCAATCTTCCATAGAGATATCCTCATTTTGGTCTGGTAGAGGAATATTTTTATTTTTCTTGACAGACTTCCATTCCTCGTAATCAAGAGTTAACATTACTTTTGTTGCCTTGGCTCGAATACATAAAGTTGTTTTCCAAGATGTAACGACATCCATGATGTTTCTTTTGTATTTTTGCTATGAAAAGCGAACTCAGACGAATGTAGTCTAGCAGTAACATGAACAAATTGACGACCCTCGTACTGCCTTATAACCAGAAGTGGTGCATATCCGATTCCTCCCCACAAACCAAGTAGCATCACCCAGTTGTAATCACCACATTTGTAAACGAATTCCCTTTGAATTTGCCACGGGGCACGCCAAACGATATCATCGCTTTGTAGATTTTGAAGGGCATTGATCCACATGTCTTTCGTGACTTCCTTCGACCATTCTTGCTCCAAAAACTCTTTCAACGGTGAGTAGTCCATATTAAAGCGACGGTATGAAACCTTTTCTTTCCTCCAAAAATGGCTATGGATACATACATATAACAATGGTGCACATCCTGGAAAATCGTCCACCTCCCATTCTTCTGCAAGCGCTTAACAATCGAAAAGTCTCTACTATAATTGCAGAAGCAGGATTGATCTTTTTTGGTAACTGCTCCAACAAATCTACTACTGCAGCTTCAATGTATCCCAATGCTTTCGGGAAGATGACCATACCATAGATACCCAGAGCAAAAAGATCAAATCGTACTTTAGCATCTGGATGACTCTGAATAATTTCTTTGATGTTGGTCCAAGCAATGCCTTCGTCCTCGCCCTTTTTTTTCATACGGACCACTACCCCATTCCTCTCGTACTCCTACAATCTTTGCTAATTTAACTTGGAAAGGTTGAGTTTTAACTGACCTTGAATAAATTCGATTCTCCAAAGCCCCTTCTATATGTAGCAAAGTTGTGTACTCTTCAAAAGTAGGAACCAAGTCCTCCTTATTGAAAGTGAAGCAATTATACCCTGGATTCCAGAATTGAATCAGGGCTCGAAGCAGGTCATCACCAACTTCGACATAGAGCAAATATGGGATGTCCCCGTAAGACTGATAAAACTGCAACTTTCTGTTTGAATCCCAACTCTCCCAAATGCCTCGCAAATCTTGCATATCATTTGTTTTTAGCGAAACTAGAGCATAACTTGCTAAATCTGGTACATAATCATCCTGCAGGCTGTCTCCCCTTTGTCTTTGTAAGTCTTCAGACCACTATCTTCCTTCTGAGTTTAAAAATATTTGATTTGAACACTTTTTATCCATAGATGAAGGTTTTCCAATGAGATGATTAACTCGAAGATCAATACCTTTAATCTTGTATGATGCTATGCAAACAACAAAAATAACAGAAAACATAAAAAGAAATGAATTAGTTCAAATAATAAAGAAGGAAAAATTTAATTTATTGTCTACCCAGATATTTCTATTTAACATGCTTTTTTACATAGCATAGTTTAAATAATCTAAATTCCTATGCAATTTATTTAACAGAGAAATTAATTAATTAATTAAAAAGAAAAAGTTAGAATTCATTTCTCCTTTGTGTACACCTATTTTGGACAAAATTTTGCATTGGCTTCAGATCAAAAGAGTTTCTAGGGTTTACTATATGCAGAGTTTCAGTTCTAAGAGTAAAGGTACCCGAATTGTCCTTGTTAGTGCCCCTTGGGCTGCCAACCCTCAATCCTAGTCCACTACAGACTTAAATGGATCGAGTTCAATTCGAGGGGACACATTTCTCTATGCCTGACACGGAGAATAAATTCTCGCGAAGACATAGAGTATATGAACCCTGAAATTTACTTGCTAGGTCTGACACGAAGAATAAATTCTCACGAAGACATCGCTTTCACTCCCACTTAAAAAGGACAGCTTGATTATAAAGCTTATGTTTATGCAATACAAGTGATGTGTGTGAGGAGAAATGTTCAAACCTTTGACAAACAAATAAATAATGAAATTTAATACTTGAAAATAAAATCAAAACATTAATAAAAAAATAATATATAAATATTATGAAAATAATAAAAATTTTGAAAAGAAAGAATTACAAATTAAATATATGAATTTTTAATTTCTAATTAATAGAGACAATTTATAATTGATTTTAAAGCTTGACAGAGTCCCCAACGGAGTCGCCAAGCTTCGTAACCGGTTTTCACCCGGGCACGAATTTTACTTGACGAAAATAAAACGAATAAATTTAAAAATATTTGGGAGTCGCCATTGACCTTTTTGGGTTAGGTAGGTCAAATACCTAAAAACATCTTTTAAAATAGTTTTTAAGAAAACATAATTTAAAAGATAAACTGATCTGCGTATAACCAACAATTTTTAATAAAAAATGATTTGTGGTCGATTACGTTTAGGGAAGGATTAGCACCCCTATAACGCCCAAAATTGGTACTTATTAATTATAAATTGTCTCTATTATTAAATTTAAAAATTTAAGATATATTTAATTTATAATCCTATTTATTTCAAATTTATTACTATAATTTTAAGAAAATTTATTTATTTATATATACATATAAATAAGATATTATTTATTTAGAAATATCACAAAAGGCTTCTATGTGCTTTAAGACAGCTCTTTTCTTAAAAAAAAAATATTAATAAAACATTTATCTAAAATAATTAAATATTTATTAAAAAATGTCAGAAAATGGACATCCAGTTGCTTTAAGACTGTCTTTTCTTAATATTTAAAAATAAATATATATTTAAATATAATTATTTTTCTTTAAAAGTAATTTATAAACTTAAATTTATAAATAGAATAAAAATAAATAAATAATATTATTATTATATATATTTATAATAATAATAATGATAATAATAATAAATGTATAAAAATAAACATGTAAAATTGAATACAACTAAATAGTGACCAAAATAAAAATAAAACTATATAGTTAAAATATAAAGCAATAAAGATATTAAAAATAATGCCTAAATTAAAATATATTAAAATAAATGCCTAAATCATAAATTATATACGGTTAAATGCTCCTAAATATTTGTTAAATTGAAAAATAAATATATTAAATTCAAATATTAAATAAAACTTGCAATATTAAAATAAACATATTAAAATGAAAAAGTTCTAATTAAAATATTATGAAAAACTAAGTATCTATAGAGTAATTTAACCATATTTATATTTATTCGGATTAAAAAAAAGTCTATTAAATTAAGAGGGCTAAATATGTCATTTACCTAAAATATATATTGTTTTATGTAAAGGACTAAAATGAATATATGTAAAATTTGAACACTGAATTAAAAGGATCTAAAATTTGATTCAGTGACTAAAATATAAGATTACAGAACTGTGATGGCAGCGGGTATAGTTTACCCATTAGTAAATTACACATATACCCCTTCCCAAAACGGTGTCGTTTGAGAAGGGGTATTTATATCCCAAAATGGTCGGTCCTTGGCCATTTTATCATTCTCTTCTTTCTCTCTTCTCTCTCTAACTGAGAGAGTTTAATAAACTCTCTCGCCTCTCTCTAGGATTCCCTCATTGGAGGGAATCCGATCGTCGGCCGTTAGCCTCGCACCACCGCCAACCTCCGTTGCCGGCCACTGTACATGGTGGCCGGAAAATACAAAAACCTCTCAAATGATAGATCCGAGTGATCTATACCCAAATCCGACCCTAGTTTTACCTAAAAAGGCTCCTATTTGCGTAGATCTAAAAAAACACCTTCGGTATTTTGTTTCTCCGATGAGATTTGGAGGCTCCGGCGACTGTGTGACTCCTTGGTAAGGTTTCTCTCTATATATTTTTTTTATATTTTGGTGGTTTGGTTGTTGTTCTCTGGCTTGTTTCCTCTCTATTTTCTGTTGGCATGGCTCGGTGGCTTTTATAACCACCACCGGCGATGTCTTCGGACCGGTCAATAGGGGAAGCTTTGGTGAGTCACTAAACTATGTGGTGACTCACCGTAGCCTTTAACGTGGACGGCTGTCGTTGAGGCTTCTGAAGGCTTCGTGGTAGCGGCTAGATTGGCGTAGACCGGTGGTAGCAAAGGTGGCAGCCGCCTGACCCTAGGGTTATGATACCCTAGGGTTTCAAGCTGGTGCATCTGGGACCGTTGGATCTCATTAGATCCAACGGCTGATGATTGATGGCGACTGTAGAAACTGATACAAACCCTAATCGGGTTTAGAGTTTGTCTTGGGCCTGGACTGAGTTGGGCTTGTAATTGGGCTTAGGGATTTAATGTAATTGGGCCTGTAATATGTAATAATAATATTTATTAATAATAATAAAAATATAATAATAATTATAAATTATAACAATTATAATAATTATAATAATAATAAAATAAACGGACAAAAATTTAGTGTCTACACTTATAAATGTTAATTATCAAATGGTTGATAGTTTTTCAAATAGATTAATCACCCGAACTAATCAAAATTTATTTTTATTATTTTTCGCAACCAAGTTACATTTAAGGATCCAGATACTGCCATGAGAGTATGTCAAAACCCTTCTCCTACCATTGATGGAGGAGGGCAAATTGCAATCTTGCTCCATTGTGTGCACAAAAGACTCGCCTGCCAACTCCTCAACATGGTTTCTTTCTCCTTTTTTCCTCTTTCTAATATTATTGGTCATTGTTGAAAAGACATTTCCTTATCTTAATACCAACTCTATGCGAGGATTTAAATTATGGTTGTGATCACGTGTTTAATATGTTGCCTTGCGTTTATAACGAGCACTATTACGATAGCAAAATGCTATTAAATCCCTACCTCAAACGTGCATCGCCAATTTCCATTTCAATATTTAGGTGATGAAAAAAAAGTTATTTTCTGATAATAATATTTCAAACGTTCAAAGTCTCTCTTGTTTTTTTCTCTTTTGCTCATTCTCAAGATGTGTTTCTTTTTTACTTTCTACATTGGTAAAACATTTCATGTTAGTTGGTCAATGTGATGTGGTAAATCAAATGTGGGTCTAAGACAGATTGTTATAAAATAAACGCAGGAGGTGGAAGACTGGAAGGTTTAGACCAGCACTTGGATTGATGCCATCGCCTGTTTATCATGGTTCCTCATCAACATTCATCCAACAACCACATGGTCAATATTCAATTCCTTGCTCTTCTTATGGGTGAGTTTAATTATTGTAGAAATGAAATTCGATTCGAATCTCTAACCATAGCTGCAAGAACAAAATGGTTTCCAAAGGTATTTTTCTTTTTAATTCACATGCATTTTAGTATTCTTTGTTGTTTCATTTGTTTTCTTCCATCATCTTCATCGTCTAATTTTTTTTCTTTCAGGTATACAAGATATCTAAAAGACGGTATTTATCCTTTGGTTAGTGTTTGCAAACAGAGATTGATATAGAAAATAACATACACAACTTCCTTTGGTTAGCTAAATTTCATGGTGTTTTTGCAGAACTATTGCAGTTTGTATGGAAGTCAACAGCATTTTTCACCTTACTACGCTACTGGAACATCAATGACACCAGGAATGTTTCGTAATTTATATCCATTTTATGGACAAAATAGCCAAGCTCGTGGTTTTCGTGTTCAGTATCCCCAAATGTTGCAATATCCTTATTTGTTGATAGATTCAGAGTATGTTCGCAATTGTACAAACATTTTACAAATGGTTATTTGGTCCTTTTTCTTTTGGAGCATTTGAGTCTAATATTTAATTTTTTGTCAAAATACCCACAATTGAAATGAAATTGTTAGTTGATTAATGGTCAACACATATTGATGTATCATCTTCACACGTGCTTAATTATTGACGTGATATGTATCATAATAATAAAGTAAAAATGTGGTATGTATCACGTCAACAAAGTGATAACGTGATATGTGATGTGTCAGGTCAGCAAAGTGACGACATTGTATGTATCATGTCAATAAAATTATGATTTGACATTTGTCACGTAACTGAATAATGATGTGATGTCACATCATTTAAAGATAATGTGATATATGTTACATCAATAATATGTGTTATCTGTTAATTAATTAAGGTTTTCTTCTAACATGATGTATTTTGACCAAAAATTTAATCATTTAGACTTAATTTCTTCAAAGAAAAAAATAGAGATTAAAGTGATTATTTTTATAAATATTGGGAGTAGTTTTATCATCGTGGCTAATTTTAAACCAGTTTATCTATCGGTTTGTAATACCTTTATTGCAAGAGAACTTAAAAGAAACATTCGATAGGTAATCTTTCATACAAAATTTGCAGCAGGTATTATAGCAACAACTACAGAAATAGCAACCGCAACAACAACTACAGTATTGACAACAACGGCAATTTCATCACGAGAGATAGCGGATACAACATTGCCGGCAACAGAAGCACCAACCCTGTAACAACCCGAGGAAAAAAAACAATTTAAATTGGTGTAATTGGGTGAAATTAAGTGACTAAATTAAAATTATGAAAACTTGTAGGCCATTTTCGAAGTAAAGGAAATTCAGGGACCAAGCCCTGAATTTCCCCTAAAATTGTCGACAGGATTGGTGTTTAAAGCGTGTTTTCTGGTTTTAAACCAGAAAACACAAATTATAATTGCTCAAATTTCCTCCTCTTGTACCCTTACTTCCAAGCCCGTTTCCGACGCCGTTCGACCTCCAATCGTAAAATTGAAACCACCGTCGTGTTCATCTTCGACCCGTGAACAAAACCCAGTAAATCAATTATAGCGAAACGCTGCCAAACGACGTGAATTTCGAGTCAAAGTCTCGACCTTTTTTTAGCACTACCGCCGAGAAAATCTTAAATTCATCTCCGATCGTTGATCGATTTTCGACACCTCCCACACCATCGTGTTCCTTGTGTCGTTTCGAGTCCGCCGGTGTCAAACTTGGTCTCCGTCGACGGCGGCGCGTGAGGAGGTGGAGTAGTTAAAGATTCGGCCGAGTTGAAATCGAGCTCTCCGCCGTTCAAAATTTGAACCGATCTTTGTAAGTATCTCGAAATCGCTCAAAATAATTTTTAGAAACTTTTCCGTAATTTTTAGACCCCCGGAGGAGGCCTCACGCACCACATCCGCCGCCGTAGGGAGAGTGAGTGGCTGAAAACCGGTTTGACCGGTTTCGACCAGTTTGACTAGTCTGACCCGACCCGACCGTTGAACCGACCCGGCCGTTGACCGTTGACCGTGACCGTTGACCTCCTTTGACCAAAACTTAAAATGGCTTTGACCGACCATTAAACGACCGTTAATCTTTTCCGAGTATACCTATTCTGATAGTTTTCGACGTCCCGAATCCGTTTCCGAAGTCCGTTTCGTCAAATTCGAACTCGAAGGCCTCCAAATCAACGGTCAAAGTGGTTGACTTTGACTTTGACCAAGAATTTAAATTTTCGAAAAGTCATACTTTATGTTTTTCGACGTCCTGATTCCGATTCCGCAATCCGTTTGACCAAATTCAGACTCGAAATCCTCCAATTGATAGTCAAACCCTAAAATACTTATATACTTAAGAATTTTAGCTTTGAACAATTAAGTAAGATTTGGGGCTGATTATTATTATTTGAAGGTATAAGAGACTTTCCAGATCGTTCGACAGCTCGACCCAACTCTTTTAGATCAGTTAAACCACGTTCGAAAACTGTAGCAGAGCGTGGTGAAACCAACAATCAGTAAATCTACTATTTGAACCTATTATCGAGGTGTGTTCCCTAATTTACTGAACTATTTTATTGGTTTAATATGAGGTACACTGAGTTCTTTGGTTACTGTTTTATTGATGCACCAATTTAATATGATGATTTATGGAATTTGTGTCACGGTACAATTGAACTTTTGGATTGAATTACAATAGTATAGCTCTGATCAAGCTAATAAACAGAATGGGCCTAATGTGACTCTTGGGGCCACATTAGGTTGGCTTCCCTTGTTGTGTGCTTAGGGTAAGCTATATGGACTTGGACTTACGGGCCTAAGGATACAACATCTAAAGCTTATCCTTAGTTGGCTTTCTTTTTTGCTGTGTGCTTAGAGTAAGCTATGTGAAAATGTTTTGGAAATTACTGATGGTGTACAAGAAAAGAGTTTAAACTATGATTTTCAAAAGTTAAACTCTTTTATGAATTTATGAGATTTACTGGACTATGATTTGTTTGTTGTACCTCTTGTGATTTTATGGTAATGTGTGATACACTAAGCCTAGCTCACTTTTAGAAAATGTTTTCCCCCCTTTCAGATACTGTTGGTTAGATACCCCGGATTGAGCACTTGGAGGATCAACATATCTCTTGAAGTATATTTGATTGTAATGTTTTTATCTTTCAGGTTGACTTTATTTTGGTGACATGGACCTTATTTTAAAGTATTGGATTTTATAGTGATTACACTTTTGCTATTAATATCTGGTTTATCGTGATTATGATTTTTAAGATATGTTTTTATTAATTTATTACTTATTGATATTATATTTATGAGTTAGTTTTGATAGTATAATGTCATGTCAATTATAATGTGATTTTACATTGATTGAATAACGTTTCAGAAAATGTCTTTAAGATGTATGTGATCCACTAGACTTAGTCAAAACACATAGGTCGGTCTAGGGGGTTACATTTATTGGTATCAGAGCTTTTGGTTTTAACCCTCAGACTGTGTACGAGTCCACATTGAAAATAGGTTTTAGAAATATTTTACAAAACAAGTTACTAAGGCCATGGCACAAGTTATTAAGATTTTAACTGTGTTCCAGACTCCAAGTGCTTGTCTAACCCTAAGTTTTATCTCATGTAGTAAACTCGAGATCCATAAAAAAAATGAGTCCTAGACGTGGTCGTCGAACTAACAGTGGACGAGGTCGAGTGGCTAGATTTGCAGACCCGATCGATGAGATACGAGTAGATCCCCCACCTCCGATAGGTGATCCTGCTCTTAACCCCAACGAATCTGCCTCATGCCGCTGGTATTGGCATGACTACACCGATCATAGTAGCGCCCAATATTGAGTCAGAGTCTACCGAAGTTGCTTTGGATGAGAATTTTGATAGACAATTTCTGAAGTTGATACAGGGAGCAGTCAGAGCTACTGGTGTTGTATCAGAGGTTCCTATTTCACAGACTTTGATTGCCAATGGAGTTAGAACTTTTGGGGGACAGATTGGTGGAGCTCCTACTGAAGCTGAGGATTGGCTCCAGGATACAAGAGACGCATGGATCAGTTGGGTTTAGACTCAACTAAGAGATATCAGGGTACTGTGGCGATGTTAGATGGCAATGCCTACACTTGGTGGGAGTCAGTGACCAGTAGTGTTCCTACCGATCGTTTGACCTGGAATTTCTTTAAGGATCGCTTTCGAAGTCGTTTTCTGGGAGAGCGCTACTTAGATCAGAGACATCAGCAGTTTCAAGACCTGGTTCAGGGAGACATGACTCTTTCTGAGTATGAGATCGAGTTCTTGAAGTTGCTGAAGTATGGATTCAGTATGGTACCCACTGACAGAGATCGATGTCGTAAATTTACCCTTGGACTCAGATACGAGCTGCGTAGGCAAGTTGTAACCCATCAGGATGAGTTTTTTGATGTGCTGGTGGGCAGAGCCAAAGATGCTGAAGAGGTGGAAGTTTTAGCTTCCGGTAGAGAGCGTGTTGATCAGGAACGATCTAAGAAAATTTCAGGCCCTATTGAGTCATCAGCACAGTCCGGGAAGAGGACTCGTACTTTGGCCCCAGAAAGCAATACCGTTTTAGGCCTGCAGCATCCTCACCTTTAGTTGGCAGTCGAGGCGGTTCCTCGTCGTATTATCATGGGCCTCTCTGTGAGTATTGTGGTAAACAACACACAGGAGAGTGTCGTAAGAAGATGGGGTTTTGCTATCAGTGTGGATCTAGTGGTCATTATCGGAGGGATTGTCCTCAGCTAGCTTCGTTTGAGCAGACCGCTACCCAGACTCCTGTACGTTCTCAGACTACAGTACAGACTCCAATTAAAGATCGTAGCCAAGTAAAGGCTCGTGGTTCAGCGTCCAGGACTAACAGTAGAGCCCGACTTCAGTAAAATAGAGGGCCAACAGTTTCTGAGGCTAGACAACCAGCTTTGGTTTATGCCACTAGACGTCGAGATGACAGAGATGAGCCTGAGGTTCTTGCAGGTACATTTACTATTTATTCTATCCCATACTTTGCATTACTGGACAATGGCTCCACTCACTCCTATGTATCGAGCTCGGTATCTCGAAACCTTCAGATTCCGATTGAGAACACTGAAAATACTATTACAGTTACGAGTCCAATAGGACAAGCGGTATTAGTGAATAAAGTATTTCGGCGTTGTCCTCTCGAGGTTCAAGGAGAAATTTTTCTCGCTGATCTTATGGAGCTTCCTTTAGAGGAGTTCGATCTAATTCTTGGGATGGATTGGTTGAATAAACACAAGGTAAATCTGGATTGCGAATATCGCATGGCTCCAAAAGAACTTAAGGAGTTGAAGGTCCAATTGCAAGAATTATTCGATCGAGGATTTATTCGGCATAGTACTTCACCATGGGGAGCTCCAGTTTTTTAGTGAAAAAGAAGGATGGGTCGCTAAGATTATGTATTGACTATCGGAAGTTGAACCAGATGACGGTCAAGAATAAATATCCACTACCCAGGATTGATGACTTATTTGATCAGTTGTGAGGAGCTACTGTATTCTCTAAGATCGATCTTCGTTCGGGGTATTATCAATTGAAAGTTAAAGGATCTGATGTTGCAAAGACGGGCATTCGCACTAGATATGGTCATTATGAATTCTTAGTGATGCCTTTTGGTTTGACGAATGCTCTGCAGCTTTCATGGATTTGATGAATCGGTGTTCCGACCATATTTGGATCAATTTGTGGTGGTCTTTATTGATGATATTCTCTATTCTCGTACTGAGGCAGAGCATGACGAGCATTTGAAGATCGTTCTGCGACTTTGAGAGAGCATCGTCTATATGCCAAACTAAGCAAGTGTGAGTTTTGGCTTCAAGAAGTGTCGTTTCTGGGGCATATTATTTTTGCGCGAGGTATTCAGGTCGATCCAAGCATGATCGAGGCTATTGTGAATTGGAAACGACCCAATAATATCTCTGAGATTCACAGTTTCTTGGGCTTGGCTGGTTATTATCGACGTTTTGTTGAGGGCTTCTCGATCATTGCTTCTCCTTTGACAAAGTTGTTAAGGAAATGTGCCGTTTGACTGGGGGAGGCACAACATGAGAGCTTTGAGAAATTAAAGGCATTGACTCAAGCACCAGTGTTGATTCAACCAGAGTCCGGGAAGGATTTTACAGTGTATAGTGATGCGTCACACTCAGGACTCGGTTGTGTTCTAATGCAGGAAGGTAAGGTAGTGGCTTATGCATCCCGTCAGCTGCGACCGCATGAGTGTAATTATCCTACTCATGATTTGGAGTTAGCAGCAGTGATTTTTTGCCTTGAAGATTGGAGACACTATCTTTATGGAGAGAAGTGTTACATTTTCACGGATCATAAGAGTTTAAAGTATCTTCTGACCCGAATGAGCTTAATTTGAGACAACGATGCTGGCTAGAGCTTCTAAAGGATTATGATTGCGTGATTGATTATCACCCTGGTAAAGCTAATATTGTAGCGGATGCTTTGAGTCGAAAGGCGCTAACAGAGTTGAGATCTTTAATGGCCAGGATGAATTTATATGACGATGGCACTCTGTTAGCAGAATTACAAGTTAAGTCGACCTTGGTTGATGATATCAAAGCTAAGCAGCCCCTTGATAGCTCATTGCTTTCCATCTTTGAGCAAGTAGAGCAAGGGACAAGCTCAGATTACGCCCTTGATCAGGATGTAGTTTTATGCTTCAAAGGTCGGTATTGTGTGCCTGATGATGCTGAGTTGAGGCAGACTATCCTTACGGAGGCTCATAGTAGTCCATATGATATGCACCCCGGTGGAGATAAGATGTATCAATTTGAGAGAGAGGTATCATTAGGGTCGCATGAAGAAGGACATCTCGAATTTTGTGGCGAGGTGTTTGACTTGTCAGCAAGTTAAGGCGAACATCAACATCCATCAGTTTGTTACAACCTATAAGATTCCTGAATGGAAATGGGAGCGTATTTCTATGGATTTTATTACTTTTACCTATGACTCCTTCGAAAAAGGACTCAATTTGGGTGATTGTTTATAGACTTACAAAGTCAACTCACTTCATTCCTGTACGGGTAAATTATACGTTGGACAAGTTGGCAAGGTTGTATATTTCAGAGATTGTTAGATTGCATGTGTTCCGTTATCTATCATTTCAGATCGAGATCCGAGATTTACTTCGAGATTTTGGAAGGCGTTACATACGGCTTTGGGTACGAGATTGGATTATAGTACCTCCTTCCACCCACAAACTGATGGTCAATCTGAGAGAGTAATTCAGATTCTGAGGATATGTTACGGGGTTGTGTAATTGATTTTCATGGTAGATGGGAGAACTTTTTGCCTTGGCTGAATTCGCTTATAATAACAGTTACCAGACCAGCATTCGTATGGCACCCTATGAAGCACTCTATGGGCGTAGGTGTCGCACCCCGATTTGTTGGACTGAGTTGCGTGATAGGAAGACTTTGGACCTGAGTTAGTGGGGAGACAGAGGACACAGTCAGATTGATCCGTGACCGTCTGAAAGAGGCATTTGATAGGAAGAAATCTTATGCAGATCAAAGGAGGAAGGATATACAGTTTGACGTTCAAGATCAGGTTTTTCTCAAGGTATCTCCATGGAAAAAAGTATTGAGATTTGGACGTAAGGGTAAATTGAGTCCGCGATTTATTGGGTCGTATCGTATTCTGAAGAAAGTTGGACCTGTTGCTTATCAGCTTGAGTTGCCTTCCCATCTTAGTCGTATTCATGATGTTTTCATGTGTCTATGTTAAGGCGATACCGTCCAGATCCAGATCACATCATTCAAGTTGATGAGGTAGAGCTGAGACCTGATTTGTCATATGAAGAGGAGCCCATCCAGATATTAGAAAGAGATGAGTGAGTTCTTCGGAATAGGTGTATTCCAATGGTCAAGTTCAATGGAGTAACTGAGGTCCTCAGAAGCTACTTGGGAGACATTGGAGTCAATGGAGGCTCAGTTTCCTCAACTATACTCATAAGGTAATTTCGAGGACGAAATTTCTTATAGAGGGGGAGAATTGTAACAACCCGAGGAAAAAACAATTTAAATTGGTGTAATTGGGTGAAATTAAGTGACTAAATTAAAATTTATGAAAACTTGTAGGCCATTTTCGAAGTAAAGGAAATTCAGGGACCAAGCCCTGAATTTCCCCTAAAACTGTCGGCAGGATTGGTGTTATAAGCGTGTTTTCTTGTTTTAAACCAGAAAACACAAATGATAATTGCTCAAATTTCCTCCTCTTGTACCCTTACTTCCAAGCCCGTTTCCGACGCCGTTCGACCTCAAATCGTAAAATTAAAAACACCATCGTGTTCATCTTCGACCCGTGAACAAAACCCAGTAAATCAATTATAGCGAAACGCTACCAACGACGTGAATTTCGCGTCAAAGTCTCGACGTTTTTTTAGCCTACCGCGAGAAAATCTTAAATTTCGTTGATCGGTTTTCGACACCTCCCACATCATCGTGTTCCTTATGCTGTTCGAGTCCGCCGGTGTCAACCTTGGTCTCCGTCGACGGCAGCGTGTGGAGGTGGAGCAGTCAAAGATTCGGCCGAGTTGAAATCGAGCTCTCCGCCGTTCAAAAATTTGAACCGATCTTTGTAAGTATCTCGAAATCGCTCAAAATAATTTTTAGAAATTTTTTCGTAATTTTAAGACCCCCAGAGGAGGCCTCACACGCCGCTGCAGGGAGAGTGAGTGGCTGAAAACCGGTTTGATCGGTTTTGAACCGGTTCGAACCGATCTGACCCGACCCGACTGTTGACCCGACCCGACCGTTGACCGTTGACCGTTAACCGTTGACCTCCTTTAACCAAAACTTAAAATGGTTTTGACCGACCATTAAACGACCGTTCTTTTCCGAGTATACCTATTTGATAGTTTTCGACGTCCGAATCCGTTTCCGAAGTCTGTTTTGTAAATTCAAACCTGAGGACTCCAAATCGACGGTCAAAGTGGTTGATTTTGACTTTGACTAAGATTTTAAATTTTTGAAAAGTCATACATTATGTTTTTTCGACGTCCTGATTCCGATTCCGCAATTCGTTTGACCAAATTCAAACTCGAAATCCTCCAAATTGATAGTCAAACCCTGAAAATACTTATATACTTAAGAATTTTAGCTTTGAACAATTAAGTAAGATTTGGGGCTAATAAATTATTATTATTTGAAGGTATAAGAGACTTTCCGTATCGTTCGACAGCTCGACCCAACTCTTCTAGATCAGTTAAACCCGTTCGAAAACTGTAGCAGAGCGTGGTGAAAACCAGCAATCAGTAAATCTACTATTTGAACCTATTATCGAGGTATGTTCCCTAATTATTACTGAACTGTTTATTGGTTTTAATATGAGGTACACTGAGTTCTTTGGTTACAGTTTATTGATGCACCAATTTAATGTGATGATTTATGGAATTTGTGTCACGGTGCAATTGAACTTTTGGATTGAATTACAATAGTATAGGTCTGATCAAGCTAATAAACAATGGGCCTAATGACTCTCTTGGGGCCCCAAGATACATTAGGTGGCTTCCCTTGCTGTGTGCTTAGGGTAAGCATATGGACTTGGACTTACGGGATAAGGATACAAGATCTAAAGCTTATCCTTAGGTTGGCTTTCTTTTTGCTGTGTGCTTAGAGTAAGCTATATGGAAAATAGTTTGGAAATACTGATGGTGTACAAGAAAGAGTTTAAATGAGATTTTCAAAAGTTAAACTCTTTTATGAATTTATGAGATTTACTGGACTATGATTTGTTTATTGTACCTATTGTGATTTATGGTAATGTGGGACACACTGAGCCTAGCTCACTTTTCGAAAATGTTTTTCCCCCTTTCAGATATGCTGGTTAGATACCCCGGATTGAGCACTTGGAGGATCAACATATCTCTTGAAGTATATCTGATTGTAATGTTTTTATCTTTCAGGTGACTTTATTTTGGTGACATGGACCTTATTTAAAGTATTGGATTTTATAGTGATTACACTTTTGCTATTAATATCCGGTTTATCGTGATTATGATTTTTAAGACATGTTTTAAATTGATTTATTACTTATTGATATTATATTTATGAGTTGAGTTTTGATAGTATAATATCATGTCAATTATAATGTGATTTACATTGATTGAATAACGGTTTCAGAAAATGTCTTTAAGAATCATGTATGTGATCCACTAGACTTAGTCAAAACGCATAGGCCGGGTCTAGGGGGTTACAAACCCGAGCAAGTATATCACAATTGAGGTGATGGAAACAAAGACAGGTCCTTCACAAACTTCAGGGATACCAACTGAGACGAAGCCATCAAGTTAATCTGTATTCAGGGATATGGTGACTTACAATACACAGTCAATATCTTTCAAAAGGGAGCAAAGGTATAAGATATAATGGAATGAATTGAACAACAAAGAATACAACACAGTTATTGATTCAAAACAAGGATGCTTCTTTCCTAATCACCAAACATAACAAGAAATGAATTTCAGTAGGGTATTAATTGCTAATTCATGGAATGGACGTTTTACATGTAAAGCACACTCCACTAACCGTCATTCATTCTCCATTTGAGTCACCAAATTCATCATATACATATTTGGTCTAGGACAGTGGGGATAATCTGAATTAGTTGAATAGCATTAGGGGAAGAAGTCTTGTTCATATTTGTGAAGTGGTGTTCATAAGATTGATTTTGTATCTTTGAACACACACTCAATTTTATTGGTCTTGTAAAAGGGCGAGCTCGGATAGCTCACTCATAAACTTATAGGTTGTTCATCATTCATGATTGATACTTTTCAATGATAACATTATTTGGATAATAATAGATAGTGCTGATTTCTTTCTCTATTTAACAAATATATATATTATCTTTCATCTTTGGCTTGGGACAGTGGGGATAATCTGAATTAGTTGAATAGCATTAGGGGAAGAAGTCTTGTTCATATTTGTGAAGTGGTGTTCATAAGATTGATTTTGTATCTTTGAACACACTCAATTTTATTGGTCTTGTAAAAGGGCGAGCTCGGATAGCTCACTCATAAACTTATATAGGTTGTTCATCATTCATGATTGATACTTTTTCAATGATAACATTATTTGGAATAATAATAGATAGTGCTGATTTCTTTCTCATATTTAAACAAATATATATATTATCTTTCATCTTTGGCTTGCAGTTGAGGTAATAGACATTGTAATCCCGCCCGCCCGCAGGGGATTGGGTATTTAATGATCCTTCCATTCCATTAATTAAAATCTCTGTAATAAATTTATTAATGTGTATGATGAGATTCATTAATTGATCGAGTGATCAGAATATTCATATTATTTTATCTTATTTAAGTTTGAAATTCGACATTTGTTTTCAAAATATATAAATCCCATCTTAATTGAAAATAACGTGTAATTTTGTAATATTTTTTTATTAATTTTAAAATAATTAATATTAATAATAATATTTATTATTTTCATAATATAATATAATTATTTTAATAAAAATTAATATAATTTATAATATTTTATTTTAAAAATATCATAGTCTTAATATTTTATTTATAAAATTATATAAATAATATTTTAATAATAAAACTGATGTAAATAATATTAAATAAATTATTCATATTTTATTCATAAAAATATTAAATTCATGTAATAAATAATAGTTTAGTGTATTCAATATTTTAACAAATAACTCTTGAAAAGTATCCACTAATAGAAAATACTTTACGCAATATTATACAAATATCGTAAAATATCTTTTGAAAAGTATGCTTCTAAAATATATAATTTATTTTATGAAAACATTTTCCAAAAGAAAATATCTGTTAACTAAACAAGCCCTAAAACCTTATTCTACTAACATTAAGCACTTTTCTATTTGACTCAAAAGGAAGACGATAAGTGAAATCACGTTATTGGATAGGTTTCAGTCATGTCATGTTATGTCAAGTCAAATTTGATACAAATTATGTTAGGTTAATAAGTGGTTCAATTTGAGTCAGGTCGAATTTAGATTGTCTTAGTTCAAGTCATTGTCAAGTTTACTTTAAATTAGATTCAATTTGAGTTCAGGTGGAGTTAATTTCAAGTCAAATCATTATCAGTTTAAATCAAAACAATTCATGTCTAAATTAATTAAATATCATGTTAACTTATGTTTGAATGAACTTTGAGTTGGATCGCGTCATTAACGAATGAAACTCATGTTGGATAATATCAATTTCGGATGAGCTTCAAATTAAATATTATCAAATGTAGGTGGGTTTCGGTTCGCATCATTTTTGATGAGTTATTTTATGCTTTTCACAAGTATCATATGTTTATATATATAGGTTATAGGCTTATGGCCGCACAGCCTTATAGTCTATGGTTCTAGCCATAGGGTATAACTACAAGGTTTGGAATTTATTAGACTTTTAAACAAAAGTTTATAAGATTTGGATTTTATTATATAATATATACGATTTAGAGTTTATAATGCAATTTATAGGATTTAGACTAAATTACAAAAGATAGAAATAAATATAGGTTAATTTCGGATAAAATATAATTTTAGGGGTTACAATGAACAAAATTGCCATCATGTTAAAATTACTAGACTAAATTATAAAAATTAAAAAACAAATGAGTCAATTTTAGTTAAAAGCTTGAACATTGATTTAATATAATTATACTCGTACACATAAAATTTTAACTCAGGTAACATCTCCATCTTGTTTTCTGATTTTTGTTGAGTTTCTCCTCATACGTTAACTTGGGTTCCTCTTCGAAGGGTAATGTCCCCATCCTAATTTTTGTTTTTTATTCTAGGCTCATCTTCGGAGGTCTCCAGTTCCTTGTCATAAGGTAATGTCCCCATTCTGTTAGCTCGATATGAAGGGTAAGGTTGTAAATATCTGTTGTGACATTTTGATGGTAAAATATCTAGATTTTATTTTTGTCTGGTTATTATGTTGTTTATT
Source organism: Hibiscus syriacus (assembly GCF_006381635.1). Classification (NCBI taxonomy): domain Eukaryota; kingdom Viridiplantae; phylum Streptophyta; class Magnoliopsida; order Malvales; family Malvaceae; genus Hibiscus; species Hibiscus syriacus. The sequence goes on from NW_024063035.1 coordinate 782,445, forward strand.
ACATCGTGCTTGAATTATTTGCATGTCAATATTATTATCTGATTACACCTAGATGACACACTAAACTTTGTAGCCCACTATAAATTTGTCTTTTAATTTTAGATTACTATGATGTATCACCAGTTTGGCTATTAGATGAATAGTTTGGATTTCATATTGTATGAGGTTAAACATTTATTTTCATCCTCCCTTGATTATGGCATGAGTTTTTTTCTAATATTATATTTGGTAGTGGTTTTCAAAATGATTCATTGAACAAATTTCATCATGGACCATTTCTGTGATCAATATGACTACCATGATTCTACTGAAACTCTAGATCATGTCTACGGGATTACAAAATGGTTAGATGAATACATGTTTAATATTTGATAAAATAGTAGAATAAAAATGGAGCTACTAGTCTAGGTTAAATTTAGAAAATTTTTATACAAATATACTATTTATAAGTTATAGATATGAACTACTAAATTATTGCATGAAATCATATTTAATTTGGTTGTCGAATAATTAGAAATTGATTTTTACATGATAAATTAGTAAATTATTTAATGATGATCATAACATATTAAAAGTGTGTAAAGATAAGTGATTGATATGATCCTAACCAGCCCCAATTTCCTTTTTCATTTGATCACATCATTGAAGTTCACCAAGGCTAATTCGAATAGAGTTCTACCTTACTTCATCCTCTACTTGCTCATTTATACACTATATTTTATCATTCATTTGCATGATTCTACTTGTGCATGAATTTGCATGACAATTTAAAATTTTGCATAACATTCATTGCATTTAATAAGTGTGATGTTCATTTAAGCATGCATTGCATTTAAATCATCTAGTTCATTTAATAAAGTTAGTTAATTAATTAAACTATTTCATTGATCAAACTACTTCCTTTATTAAACTAACTCTCAATTGTTTCATGCATGTTTTCAATTAAAGATTGAATAAAGTTCACCTTTGTGTCTAGGTGCATGAGAGAAGTTGAACAGTTTCATCATATGCAAGAATGTTAGTCAGAATGTCTTCAAATTCTAGATGCGATACAGACATGTTTGATTTCATAAATCAATTGGGAATTAATCCTCTATCTCTTATATTTCTAATGCCTTTTGAATCCCATCACTTCGATAGCAAGAGCTTGAGATATGATCGATTTATTGAAGACAATGCAGGTTGGAATTTTGTTACGGGAATTTTATGCATGGATGATTTGGATGAGTTTGAACCAAGGGAGAGTCTTTTCAACTTCATCCAAGTGAAAAGCCATTGAAGGACTCTTAATTAACACATTCAAAGCATTCAAAGCTGATTGTTATCATCTAAATTCAAGGGTTGTTCATATTCTTCAAGCGAGCATGCAATGTAGGCTGATTTAATTCACTTATTAAGACAATTTTTAGCATGGAATAGCAAGAGTCTTCCACCCCTTGGACGAAATTAAGTCAAAATTCAGCTTCAAATTGTCTAGATTCATCCCCAAAAATGATCTAGAATATTTAGCCAACCTTGAATATAAGAAGACAAAGCATTCAAGTGCATTTTTTTGTTGCTAAATTGATGAGAATGTTTTCATCTTTTGAGTCTTTTCATATGTTGCTTTGAAATACTATAAATAGGAACCTTTGGGATCATTTGTAGACATTTTAATATATAATACATCTTTGAGAGGTTGATTTCACTCTTGTTCTCTTATATAACTTTATCGGCTTCAAGATAGTCTTGTAGTCTTCAGTCATTCCCTTTTGTTATAGTGTTGGTTCCTAGCTCATCTATAACTAGTGGGTCACATTTCATATCATACCACTCCTAGCTTTCCCACCTTATTATATTGTTCGTTCCTAACTCATATATAGTTAGAGGGTCACAATCCATACTTTGAATTACTATCATTCTACATGCCAACCGCAAACATCTTTCACCATTTTCGTTACATCCATTCAACTATTGTCACCACCACACTTCTTTCATTTACAATCGACTTCAACTTCATTCTATCATTTCCATTACCTTCATATGAATATTTATATATACATATTTCCCTTCTTGTAACGTAGTTGTGCATTTTCAATCTTCAATCAAAGCACTACAAAGTTCTTACTAGAATCACGATAGGGCACACTCATATATGACATGAAACACATAATCGAGATCATATCAGTGATAATTATATAAATTATTTTTGGTAGATTTTAGTATTAGAATTTTGATATTCTAACTCGTATTCAAGAACTGAATACGAAAAGGGGTGTTACAACATTACAAGTTAACCTATTTTATGATGATCACTACCTCTTTATGTAAATTGAATATTAAATCAGATTATAAGTCTTTATTATTTTGTCACTCATCAAATTATAAATATAACTTATAGTACACTTTTATTTTCAATACACTTTAACACCTATGAGGCTATGACAAATGAAACATAATTGATTATATCAAACTTTATTGTAGCATCGTACACACATTATATACATTTGTCCCTAATTATAAATTTTATTCAACATCTATCTGATTAATTAGTTAGTTTTTGAAAACAAGACAACTTAAAATTTCTAGAAACAATTCAAAGAGGAGTAGTCATTGTTACAACAAGAGGATTGAGAATGAATGGAAGGTTTTTTTTTAAGAAAATGAACTCATTAAAAAAAACCCCTTTAAGACCTATAAGGGGAAAAGAGTGCCCTAGGACCTTGTATTACCAAAAGAAAAATCATTGGATACAACAGACATAATAATCTTGGGATAAATAGTGTTAAAATACAAGGCATTTCCTGAACGAAGAGCCCAGTTAGCCAAAGTATGTGCCACAATATTACAAGGTCTAGGAACAAAATACACTTTGAAATTTAAATTAGCATCCAAAATCATACGAGCTTCCCAAAGATGATAACCTAACCTATACGAGTTCTCTTATGGTCGAGACATCTTAATGACAACAAGCGTTAAATCTGATTCAAAGATTACATGCATCCACGATACTCATTTTCCAAAGAAAGTGCTACATTCAGAGCATGAATCTCCAAAAGGCAAGTTTCGACACAACCTAATAACGATGCATGCATATCGCCAAATGCCTAACCAGAGGCATCTCAGGCAATAACCCCCAACAGCTGTTATATGCCCAGTAGACTCAAAAAAACCATCCAAATAGATTTTCACAAAACTTGGAGAGGAAGGTTGCCACTTCACCTAATCAATAAATGAAACTACTCTAGGAGAAGACTGCACAGTAGTCGTTCTCCCATGTGTCTGCTTCTTGGCCAATAGGTAGTCGTGATGAAGGGATATAATATTGATGGCCAGTACACATGGGGGTTGAATCTTGTTATCATGCAAATTGGAATTTTTCCCATTCTAGAGGTTCCTTACCAATACAAGAAAGCAAGCAAGGCCATCTAGATCCAAATTAGTAATTACCAAATCCAACCAATCCAAGGGAGAAACAAGCTGGCTAGATAAGAACATACCCTGCATACATGCACAAATAAATATTTCTTGGGTATAAGAGCAATCTCGTAAAATATGAACTATCGACTCTTCTTTCAAGTCACACATTGGACAAAGGAATCACTTAAGCCAGCGTCATGTAACCGCTTACCAATCGATAATCCACCATACATCACTTTCCAACCAAAGATCTTAATCTTAGGCAGAATCTATAGTTTAGCAACTATTTTTCAAATTCTGGAAGCCGACATTGGAGAAGATGATGAAGCCACCAGTAACCTGAATGGATGGAGTATATATACCAGAATCATTATTACCCCATACGATCATATCCCTTTGGATTGGAGCAATAGATGATGACAAAATCAAGTCAGAGTCAATGCGTTAAAAAATATGGCGTACCTTTGACTCGTTCCAGCATGACATTCTATCGTGCATGAAATGACATGCATGTAACTACAGCACGGGAATAGATAAAAAACTTCGATAATGGAAACTAACTTTGACCTAGCCTATTTATTCTTGGTCATATGGATGTAGCTATCTCGTCCAACTCTCCAATACAAAGCACCTAAAAAAGCCTGAATGGTTTTGTGAATAATTTTCCACGCATAGGAGCTATTGTTACCAACAAAAGCAATAATGATATCACCATTTATATAGTACCTTTCTTTACATACATGTGCCAACAAGCAATCTGGGTGTTCAATTAACTTCCATACTTCTTTACCAAGCATTGCCAAGTTAAATTACCGTAGATCACGAAACCCAAGCCCCCTTGACTTTTCGATGTATAGATGGTAGACCATGCTACTAACAGCAAAAGCATCGCATGATGCCAGAGATTGCATTGAGCAAGTGTTCAGGGAGTTGATAACAAGACATTGTATATTGCAGTAAAACTTAAGTAATAGATTTAAAGAATGTTTCCCTACCCACGTAAGATAACTGTCGCTATGTACATCCAGTAAGTCGTGCATGAACCTTATCCCTTAGATATCCAAACTTACAATTTTTATTTTTGACTATGTGCAGCAGAAGTACCAAATAATGACCCAAGCAGTCGACTACATAGATATCTAAAATATTCACCATTTGATTATGATTCTCTCTAATCGTTTGTGCACTAAAATATAGGACGAATTTATCCAGATTCACACATTGGCTAGAGGCATTCGCATATATATATTTAAAATCTCTTTAATTTGATTAGCATCTTCATGAAATTCTTTAGGAAGACCAGACTATCATCAACAAACATGAGATACGATACTCGAAGACCTCATATAGAAGCTTTAATCCCTCTAATCAAACTAGTTGTTTTCTCTTTATGAAACAAAGCTGACAAACCTTGAGTGATAAACAAAAAAGAGAGATAATGAGTCCGCTTGTCGTAAACCCCTTGAAGAAGTGAATTCTGAAAAATAGAAAACAAATTAACCCACAACTACTATACTATTTTCCAAGTGATTTTGTATTTCTTTTTGTTGTATATAATGAAATCAACAAGGTCCTTTATATAGGCACTAGGTACTACTCTTCAAAAACAAAAAATAAATTCTATTAAAACTCATAAAAGACAATTAACTCCTATATCACCCCTTGGCCTTCACCTACTAAAACTCACAGACCTTTTATTTTCCCATTAACTTCTAAATTAAAGAAAAACATTAAGGATTACATTTAAGTTATTCAACAAAACTCCCCCTTAAACTTAAATGTTTTACCATCCATCATGCCAATCATCTTCTTGCATTGTCAAGAAGTACTTTCGTAGCGGTTTGTGAAGATATCCGAAACTTGATCCTGACTTGCCACATGCACCAATTCCACACTTCCTTCCTCACATGATCTCGGATAAAGTGAAAACGAACATCGATGTGTTTGCTTCTTTCATGGTCACTGGGTTCTTTGCCAACTCAATTGCTGATTGTTGTCAACATGAATCACAGTTACACCTAGTTTCTTTAGCTCCATCTTGCTCAACAAATTTCTAAGCCATATCGCATGACATACACCAAGATGCTGCCCCATATTCTGCTTCGCACGTCGAGAGCGTCACGATCGGCTGCTTCTTTGAAAGCCCAAGTAAACGCAGTATCTCCTAAAAACACATATCCCGATGTGCTTTTCCGATCGTCTATGTCTCCGCACCAATCGCTGTCGGAGTACCCAAACCAATTTGTAATCTTCTTCTTTCGAGTAGAACAACCGAGTGACACTGTTCCTTGGATGTATCGTAGGATCGCTTCAACGCCTTCAATGTGAATAAACCGGCTCCTCCATGAACCGACTTACAATGCCGACACTTAACGAAAGATCGGCCTTGTGCATGTGAGATATCGAAGGCTTCCTACCAAACTCCGGTATTACTCGCATCAACACGTCCCCTCCATCGAACTTTGATAATTTTGCACCTGGTTCCATGGTGTGATACCGGGTTGCAATTTCCATATTGTATTTCTTCAAAATCTCTTTGCATATGTCTCTGCGATACAAAAATACTGTCTCTACTTGTCTAACCTCCAAACCAAGAAAAAACTTCATTAAGCCCAAATCTGTCATCTCAAATTCCCGTGTCATTGCCCTTAAACTCTTCTATCATCTCATCATTGTTACCCATAAAATGAGATCATCAACATAAAGAGCAACAAATAACACGTTACCTCTATTTTCTTTGCGTAAGGGCATGCTCGTAGGACATTTCTTGAACCCGTTCTCCATGAAATGTATCGATACGTGTATTCCATGCCCGTGGTGCTTGCTTCAACCCGTAAAGAGCCTTCTTCAATTTTCAACCCTTTTTATTCTCTTCGACTTTACCGTTTTGTAAATTATTAAGCAAGGTCCAAGTTTCATGTTTTCGATTGCAATTGGATATGCCATAAATACCAGTGGACCGCAAATGGTGTAGTTCAGTATGCACTATAATATCAATATGATTCGAAGAGTAAGACAAGAGATCGTCTTTTATTTCGTTGTTCCAGAGCAACATAAGCCCAGTACATTGACTATCCCAACTATTGTAAAACAATTTTGCATACCTAAACGACTACGAATAATATCACTTATCTACTTTAACATAGTTTCACATAAGAAAATAATAAGAAATAGAATGATGGGAGAGAAAGCGTCGAAAAGATTGAATTGTCGTAGTATTTGAGAGACCACGACAATTCCAGCATAACATATTCATGGCGTCTGACGAGACTGTCCTGTAGCCTCCCCCGACATCTTTTTAGTTTTTCCAATTGCTTCAACAAACCTATCGGAAGTAGAGGACACTCTGGATTGTTTCAAGTTGATAGGCTTTGTGACTTCGTATTTCCCTTGCAGTCTCTTTGAATTCTTACCCCCAAAATCGTCTTTATTTTCAGTGGCATTCCACCAATTTACACTGATCCAGCCATGCACATATATATGGAACCATAGCGATTGACCATGTAAATGTGGAGTAGTATAAGATAGTTTAATACTCATATGCCAATCTGCTTGTAAAAAGCTACAAATTATCGTGCACATTCAAACCCAAAGATCATATGGTATCGTATTTATAGTTGAAACCCATGAAAATAGGAACAGATTGTTTTAGAGTATAGCACTAGACCATTAAAATGAATCATAGATTCAGTCCTTTTAAAAATGATATTACATCAATATTAGTATTCCAAACAATAATGTAAGGTCCACTGGTAACTTGGATGAATAATTCGTTACGGTCACCCATATAGGGTTAATGAAACTGTGCGTTTCGGTATATAGTACCAACTCCTTCCACTCATTGTCCATACTATAATATGGAACAACCCTACGTACTTGTATACATGGTCTGGATGAGTCGATGCAAAGATATGTATCCCAAATAAAGGGTAGGGCCCATGTAATCATTTATCACGTAAGTTGAGGCAGCCAACCATTATTCAATTTAATAAAAAAAACCGCGACATGTGCATAGATTTCAGTAAAAGAGTCGTGGGAGTGTGGGCTTGTCCAAAACCATATAAGTTGGTCTGCTCCTTGGAAGGTTCAGAATGTTCAGAATGAATATAATTATCTCTTAATTTAAGGAGATAAATACTTATTTTAAATAATATTTATTTGAAATTAAATACCTTAGAGATAGAGATCTTGATAAGGTATGATTCAATGTGAGTCGCCGATTTACTTTAACCTAGATTGTTAGTTTTTGAGGGCCTCAAATATAAATAGAGAGCTTCTCCCCTCATTTGTAATTATCCATCATAAATCTTCTTTTCAAAGTAACAAACTCATACATTTACTCCTGAATTCTCTTGTTTCCTTTGTTGCCTTTGTTCCTAGCTTTGTTGGCTTTGTTACTTATCCTACTTAGCTTGTTTCTCTTTGTTCTTAAGCCTTTGTGGCTTGCATTGTCGGTCGTGAGAGTTAAGATAGCTTCGAGAGTGTTTTCTCTTCCCATAGTTCTTTCAGAGTTTCCAAAGCGACTATGTCCTTGTGACTTAGAAAGGTTCGACAGTGTTCGTGCAACTTAGACTTGTCTTGGTGCCTTTGATTAGCCCTATTAGTGTTTAGCTTCTACATCATTGTTCTAACCTGAGAATGTTAGTTTGTCAATTGGTGAGCCAGAGCCTCACAAGGACTTGGTAAAGGTTGACTTAGGTTCTCTTTCAACTTTGAAATAGTCTAAGTGACGCGACAATCAGCTAGCAAAAGTCTAGCCCCGTGACAAGTGGTATCAAAGTTGTTCTGTTACAAGCAAAGTCGGAGTGTACGAGTATGTTAGAGTGTGTTGAATTGAGTCATTGTGGATTCAGTGATTGTTCCAGCATGTGTAGGGAAAGAATGTACGAGATGGCACAACAAAGAAATGTTCCACAAGAATGGCGTTGAGAGCCATGGTGATAATGGTGGAGTCGTACTCGAAAGGAAAAGGATGAGAGAAGTCTCGGGATCGTTAGATATACAGATCAAGAGCCTTGAAAGCTTCAATGAGAAATCCAAGGAGGTCTTGGGTGTAATACACTTAACCCATATATGTACTTAAATATGAGTTAAAGATGTCATACTGACTTTTTATAACATTTCATACTTGAAATCCAATAAAGTTTTGTGTTATTTTCAATTTTTAAATTATAACCAATTTAATTAATCGCGTAAAACATAAAACAATATTTTATCGTCCAATTTTAATTCAATTTTAGGCAGCAACTAGGTAGTTCAATGTTGTTTCTCAACATGTATAAACTGCCAAAATACTGCCTAATTTCAAAGTCAATCAATTAACCTTTAAATTATATCTACTACCAACCATTTTAAGCTAGTCTATCACAGCAACCAAAATATTTACAAAATACATGCCACTAATGAGTCAAAGATGGCTTATTGATACTGTAGGTTGGTATGATTTCCTAAGAAGAGATGTTTTCAGTGCTCCTTACTTCACGTCCTTATCTTTTTCTTTACCTTCGCTTGAAAATATCACATGCTAAATATAACATAGTGGAGCATTATTAACAAACTATGGTGAGATAATGTCCGCTGTTTGTGAGTACTAAATATGGGTGCAGATATATGTGCAAGTATACACAATCGAACAAGTAATAAAGTGAGTATCGTATCCACATGGATTGGTGGAAATCAAATAAGTATGTCAAGGCACTTTACTTTGTCACCTAAGTAAAGTTAGTGATGGTATGTACAAATGATAATATTGTGGCAAAATGGAATAATTGATGTGGAAATGGAATGATGGCAATTTGATAGCAGATGGATATGTTCTGGCAAAGTGAGTTATGTTGAGTGCAGGCAAATGAAAATGTCAAGGCAAAATGAAATGTAAATATACGATTTGATTAATAGGACTTTGTCTTTCTCACACGACAAGCTACTGTGGGAATGAGTGATAGGAGTCACTAAGGAAAATCTAAGTCTACTTCTCAGAATGGTCTTTATTCTATGCCTAGTCTGCCCGAAAGAGTCTACTAAGGTGCCCTATGCTATCTCTAGTAAGGGACTAGACAGATTAAAGATGCCCTGGCAAAACCGATTGGCGTAAACCCCTACAGTGATCCTATTGGTCCAGATAACAGGATATGTCTCGGCAATATCATTTTGCGACAACATTAACATCTAACATATCGTTCATGCACAACTCTTTTAGTCGAATAAAATCCTAGCCTTATCTCTAAGGTGGATTAGGCCTAGTTACTATCTAGAACCCCTTGCTTATGCGTTTCCTCCCTAGTTTCTCTCGAACACTAAGGATGTGTTACCTAGTATTCTCTCGAACCCTAAGAATCTCCTAAGGAAAGGCTACTCTCGTAGCTCCTACAACCTTAAGGCACTAAGTTTCATAAACAAAATAGATTGAAGCATAGAAAAACAACCATTCATTGAAACAAAAACTTAAACATCCAAGCGAACTCCCACCAAATAGGATTAGTTCATGGTGGGCTCAAAATAAACAAGCACAAAGCAAGTTTCATTCGTTCCTTACAACCCAATAACAAAATATGAAAGCAAAGAACTAAGGGGAGGAGAAAAAGCCTTCAGTGTGCACTGCCCAATGATTCCCTCATCCACCAAGAATTGGCCCCAGCGATCTAGCTCCTCTCTGATGACTAGAACGCCACTCTCAGGCTTGTCACGAAGAAATGCCACGGCAAGTAGGATTGACTGAGAAATGTGAGACCTTCTCTCTCTAACTTTTTAAGCTCAAATCCGGGTAGAACCAAAAGTCTTCTTTATTGTGGCTTCATCTTTATTTATAGGGGAAGATTAACCCTAGGACTTGGTGTTGAAATTCCTAGGAAACCCCAAACCATGCTTAAAGCACGTAGATATCGGACAGAGCATAGCAGTGATCCAGCCAGGGTTACCGACTGAGTACTCGGCATAATCCCGCTACAGACGCCCAAGGACAAACATGATCTGCTGCAGGCGGCATGGTCAGTAGGATCGGTTGTAGCAGCACCGATCCCTCCAGGTGGATCTTCGAGGTAGATTTCTCAGGCAGAGATCTCATAAAGTAGGAGACAGTTGGCTTAAAAATACTTCTTACTCTTTACTCGCTTTCGAAATGCCACTCTGACTCGGCATTTTATTCTGCTCAGCAATCTCCTTATGTCACGGCATTTCCTTCTCTCTTTTCCTTGCTATCAATTCCTACATATCATTAAACAAACACCTTTCCCATAAGGCAGCACCTCTAAAAAATTAAAATGTCGTGGCAAACCGAATTCCACCACATGCAACTAAATGCTTCTAAATACATCTACATGGTCTTAAATGAGCTTTTAAACATTCAATAACTTAAGTGAAAAGGTCCAAAATGTGACCTTTTTACGGAGTTATCACACCCCAAACTTAAGCTATTGCTTGTCCTCAAGCAATGGATAGTAGCAAGCAAAACAAAAATACCATGACAAGTTCAGAAGCAGAATAGTTTTATGGGATAAAATTTTAGCCCTCAGCACATATGGCTTCAACATATTAGACTAGGTCGAGAAATCTATTACTGTCCCCTAGGGCAAGATTCTTTGTGTGGGTGTCTGCGTGTTTGTATCCTGTCCATGCTTAACAAACTTAAAAACTTTCTAAGCAAGCTTTCTTAATTTTCCATGACATTTACAAAAAAAAAATTAACTCCCACCTTGCTTTCTTTTCTTTAATTAATTCTCCTACGAGGGGAGTCAACCTATAACACCTACCATCCAACACCTAGGTGATAGGGAGCATACCTTCCACCCCCGAGCTAGTCAGGTAGAGTCATCCCATGACTACTTTCATTCACTCATATGCCATGGCATAGCAGAGTGTTCCTCTACAGATATGTCAAAGCATTTATTCACAACTTCATTTGTTTTTTTTGGTGTTGGATTTTTTTTGGTGTGGAATTTTCATCATCAAAGTTTTATGCCACGATATATAAGAATTCTCTTATAAAATATTTCTAAGTTTCTCAAGCATGGAAAATATACAATTGTGTATTCAAGGGTTTCAAAGAAGCAAGTCCTAGAGTTGGTTCTATCATCCTCAACCAGTCATGTATATTCTATCCTAGCCATCAAAATTCATAAAACTTGAGAACACTACTAATGGTAGTGGCATATTTATTTAACTAGTACTATCATGCAATGATGCGAGAACACTACTTCCCCCAAACTTAAGAGAAGCATTATCCTCAATGCTTACTAAAACTCAGGAAAATGTAACTACATGATATTAATTCAATAGAATGCAATGTACCTTGACTTCATGCGGGTGGTGGTGTAGTAGTCGCGCGACGAGTGCGCTTTCTCAGTTTGGCGGGGCTGGAGTGTTCTGAGTCAGAAGTTGGTGCAGCCGGAGGAGTACTAGGACCTTCTGGGATGATTGAGAGTTGGGGCTCCTTTCTCTTAGATGCCTTCTTCAGGCGGCGTCTGCTCCAACGCAAAGGAGCTTATCGTGGCATCTCAGATTATGTCTCCTCGGTTGGCTCAGTGGGCTATGGTACTTTTCTTCCAACTGCACGGTAAGTTGCGGCATGTCAGGATGTTCCGCCGCCAGGGGTTGTGTGTTTTTCGAAACATCTCAAATTGTTATGGCAATTTTATCTCGTTCGATCAGAGCACCAGTGTAGACCAAAATGCCCCACACATATAATAGTTCCGTCTTCAAAATAGTTTGCCCTGGCATTTTATGTCTATCACATCTAAATTGTAGGACCTTTACAGTATTCCTCTCTTTTTCAAAGTGCTCTCTGCCTGAAGCTGAATGGTAGTGGAATGATTCTCTTTTTCCTCCTTTTTACCGTGGCAACTTGAAATCATTTGGGCAACAAATTCGTTGGAGTGGTCGAGGTCATTGCTATGCCAGTAGCCACCATCATGTATGACCTTGTTCTTTCCTAAGCTAGTCAAGTAAGGAAGCAAAACAACACTAACGACAAAATTGGCAATGTTAGCATGCCAAAAAATTTCCACGCAAATAATAATTTCTCATTAGGGAATTTTTCCTTAATCTCCATTTCATTCCATAATTCTTTTATAATTTCTAGCCTAGACAAATGATCAATCACTTGGGGTTTAGGATGAGTGAGTTCAATAGAATCCAAAGGTTCAAATTTCATACCTGGTCTAACTATGGGTAAGCTAGACTGACTCATCTCCCTTGGAATATCCTCAAGCTCCTCTTTATCTTCTTCATCAACTTCAAGTGATTATTAGTGCATAAAAATTTGTTGAGGCAAAATTCTGCAGTTTTCCTTTGGTCGTCAACTCCTACTGATGGGGGTTTTTCTTTTGTCTTGGCAAAATTTTTCTTGTCTTCATTGACTGCACTCTTCAAACCTTCATCATTGTTTCCCAGTGAATGTGAATCTTCTTGCACCTTCGGATCTTCGTGCACAATCTCATGACCGGGCTCTCCGAGTGTTACCCCCCCAGACTTAGCATCTTTATAGATTTTGGTGCCACTCCTTAAGGTGAATGTACCACAATGCTCCATGTCGTGAGCCTTAGTGACTTCAATATCACTAAGTAGATTATCATGTAGGCATAAATGTAATGTCGTGGCAATTTGACCAACCTGACCCTCCAAGGCCCTCAAAGATGAGCTATGGCTTTGAAGTAAAGCTTTTTGGTTTTTTATAGAGGTCGTATGGTCATGCATCATGGTCTTTGTGGTTGCTATAAAATCTAGCATTGTGGCCTCCAAAGAGCTTGTGTTAGATGAATATGGTACTCCCTCATTAGAATTATGCCATGGCATATTCATTTAGAAACCCTGGGAGTCACTGAAGTTCTGCTACCTAGCGGGCTGACTAGCATTGATGGTTCCTTGATTTCCCCAAGAAAAGTTTGAACACTGACACCATCTAAGATATTAGAATAGGGTTTATTATTGCCTCGATTATAGTTATCTACATATTGGATGGATTCTAGATTGGTCGGACACTCGCTCTCATTGTGATTGCCATGGCATAATAAACATGCTGAATTGGTTGCCTTTACTTCTCTTACCTCACTTGGCCTTTGCAAATTCTTCAACATATTGGTGATAGCAGCAAGTTGGGCTGACACCAAATCCTTAGAATCTAGCTTGAAAGCTCCATGTGATTTTCGCCCAAGGCCAAGCCTTGTAGATAGAAATTTATAATCGTTGGTGGTAATCCTATCCAGAATGTCAAATGCCTCTACTAGTAATTTTTCAAGTAATGTCCCATTTGTTGAGGCATCTAGCATCATCCTCATGGGTGCATTGACTCCATTGTAGAACATCACACTTGAGTCCAGTCGTGAAATCCATGATTAGGGCACTTGCGAAGTAAACTTTTGTATCAATCCCATCACTCATACATACTCTTCATCGCCTTGGTGAAAAGATGCTATGGTATTTCTAAGATGGTCGTTCATATTGGGTTGATTATGCCGTAGCAAAATTTTTTGCACAAGTCAGCCCAAGACCTTATCGAGCCGGAAGGTAATCCATTGAGCCATGCCCTGGCGTGATCTTTCAAAGAATATGGAAATAACTTCAATTTCAGCACATCTTCATGCACACCTTGTTGTCGAAAGGAGTCACAGACCTCCAAAAATGCCTGAACATGTTGCCTTGCATCCTCCTAAGGCGTACACCAAACTGTCCAATAAAGTCCAACATGTTGAACATAACCGATTTTAGCTCAAAGTCGGTCACCTGACTCATGGGTGCCACAATTCCAGGATTTAGGTCGTCTATGATAGGGTTTAAATGATCTCGAATATTACTTGGGCTAGATGCATTCCCAACATTCAGAATTGCCTCAACATTCTGATCTTACTCTTGACCAATGCCTTGATTTTCAATTGGATACATCTTTGCCTGAGCACGTTGAGTATGTAAAATAAAAGCCTGAAAAAAAAACAAGGAAAACAACAAGTAAAACTATACAAAAAAAATTGAACAAGTAAAATAAAAATGCTATGAAAAAACTAATTAACTTCCAGTTGCCAATCCCCGGCAATGACGCCAAAAACTTGTCCGCTGTTTGTGAGTACTAAATATGGGCACGAATATATGAACAAGTATACACAATCGAACAAGTAATACATGATATGTGAGTATCGTCTCCACAGGAATAGTGGAAATCAAATAAGTTTGTCAAGGAACTTTACTTTGTCACCTAAGTAAAGTTAGTGATGGTATGTACAAATGATAATACGGTGGCAAAATGGAATAACTGATGTGGAAATGGAATGATGGCAATGTGATAGCAGATGGATATGTTGTGGCAAAGTGAGTTATATTTGAGTGCAGGCAAATGAAAATATCAAGGTAAAATGAAACGTAAATATACGATTTGATTAATAGGACTTTGTTTTTCTCGCATGACAAGCTACTGTGGGAATGAGTGATAGGAGTCACTAAGGAAAATCTAAGTCTACTTCTTAGAACGGTCTTTCTTCTATGCCTAGTCTGCCCGACAGAGTCTACTAAGGTGCCCTATGCTATCTCTAGTAAGGGACTAGACAGATTAAAGATGCCCTGGCAAAACCGATTGGCGTAAACCCCTGCAATGATCCTATTGGTCCAGATAACAGGATATGTCTCGGCAATACCTTTTTTCGGCAGCATTAACATCTAACCTATCGTTCATGCACAACTCCTTTTAGTCGAATGAAATCCTAGCCTTATCTCTAAGGTGGATTAGGCCTAGTTACTATCTAGAACCCCTTGTTTATGCATTTCCTCCCTAGTTTCTCTCGAACACTAAGGATGTGTTACCTAGGTATTCTCTCGAACCCTAAGAATCTCCTAAGAAAAGGCTACTCTCGTAGCTCCTCCAACCTTAAGGCACTAAGTTTCATAAACAAAAACTGATTGAATCATAGAAAAACAACCATTCATTGAAATGAAAACTTAAACATCCATGCGAACTCCCACCAAATAGGATTAGTTCATGGTAGGGTTCGAAATAAACAAGAAAAAAGCAAGTTTCATTCATTCCTTACAAACCAATAACAAAATATGAAAGCAAAGAACTAAGGGTAGGAGAAAAAGCCTTCAGCGTGCACTGCCCAATACTTCCCTCGGCCACTAAGAACTACACCCAGCGATCTAGCTCCTCTCGGGTAACTAGAACGCCACTCCCTCAGGCTTGTCACGGAGAAATGCCATGACAAGTAGGATTAACTTAAGAAAAGTGAGACCTCTCTCTAACTTTTTAAGCTCAAATCTGGGTAGAACCAAAAGTCTTCTTCATAGATTAACCCTAGAACTTGGTGTTGAAATTCCTAGGAAACCCCAAACCATGCTTAAATCACATAGATATCGGGAAGAGCATAGCAGTGATCCAGCCTGAGTTACCGACTGAGTACCGACATAATCCCACTGTAGATGCCCAAGGATAGATAGGATCTTTGTAGGCAGCGTGGTCAGCAGGATCGGCTGTAGCAACGCCGATCCCTCCAGGTGGATCTTCGAGGTAGATTTCTCGGGCAGAGATCTTGGAATGTATGAGACAGTTGGTTTCGAAAATATCTTCTTGCACTGTACTCGCTTTCAAAACCACTCTGACTCGGCATTTTCATTCTGCTCACTAGCTCCTTATGTCACAGCATTTCCTTCTCTCTTTTTCTTGCTCTCAATTCTTGCACATCATTAAACAAACACCTTTCCCATAAGGCAGCACCGCTAAAAAAATAAAATGTCATGGCAAACCGAATTCCACCACATGCAACTAAATGCTTCTAAATACATCTACATGGTCCTAAATGAGCTTTTAAACATTCAATAACTTAAGTGAAAAGATCCCAAAATGTGACCTTTTTACGGAATTATCAGATAAAATATAAAATCAACTTAATAAAAGCAAAATAATATAATTGATTGTCTAAAACTTTTGAAATTCACAAATTGACTTTAATAAGTCCTTTCTCCATCTTTAAATCTTGTCAAAATCAACATCTCAAATATTTGTAAAAGTCATGACAAAAAATTGTCAGATGCAATGATTAATAAAATATTCATTTCCATTAAACCACATTTATTTATTTTCAGATTCACAACTTATTTTAGATTCACAACTCATTTTTAGACTCATATTTCATCTTTCATATTCATAGTTCATCTTTCAGATTCGTAGTTTATCTTTCAAATTCGTAGCCCAATACATATCCATGAGAATGCAAGGTACGTGAGTCAGAAAAGTGTTCACACTAAGCATTCCATGTTCTATCATCAGAAACATAAATATGCACTTCAGGTGCAATCATCAAATACAGAGTTATGCACTCTAGGTTTAATCATATAAGTACACGAATGTACCAAATCATAATCAGAATTACTCAACTTCATGGCATGCCAATGGTACCCACGGCTCTTAATGCAACATACAATGGCTTTACTTTAGATTCATATTATTTATAAATTCAACATTTCCAATAAGTACCACTTTCAAACATCATTTATCAAAATCAGTGTATTGGGCAGTTCATACCCGAAAATATCCATAATTAAAATACAGATATCATATAAAATATTTTAGGCAGTTCATGCCCTAAAATCATTTTAGGGAAATTATTCAAGTATCATTTCATAAAATATCATATAAAAACATATTGGGTAATTCAAACCCAAAAATAAATCATAAATCATTTTGGCAACATTATGAAAATATTTCATTATTTGATTTAAAACTTTTCTTTTAAAAATCATCCAAGGTTGACTTATCGCAAGTCTTCTTCAACTAAACATAATTTAAATAAATAAATGCACTCGCATTTGTCTCACTATTATACCTTTTACTACGATATTCTTTTTAAATCGCATACTTGATCCTTCGTTTCCGAAACATTTTCAATCACAAAATTTATCACATTCTAGAGAAAATCATACACAACACAATCATTCAAAACATACGTTAGTATTATACAACATAATCCAAATCCAATAATAAAATCCATAATTAATATTCGAAACTTAGTCGATGAAATTTCACTTCACTATTCAATAACAACTTCAACATTCCCAACATGACACTCAAATCCTTTATATTTTCATATTCATCACCAACTACTCAACTTTCATAAACTTTATAATTTAGTCACCTTTATAATTTTTTTAGAATTCATATTGTTGAAAACATTTTGATATTTCGATATAACAAATTAAGTTAAATGAATTTTAAGATTTTCCAAAAAAGGTTTTCTAAGTATATTCGATATAATTATTCGAATATCAAAAGATTACTCCAAATCTTTCAAATGTCATTTTTAATCCTTACTCAAGTGTAAAATTAAGTTTTAATCTTAAAATAATTTCAAAACAATTTTACAAAATATTTCGAACCATTTCAAAGCCAAAAATTCCAGATTGCTCAGAGGGAACCGATTCCACCTCAAGGGGGTAGCGATTCCCCACTGATTGGTTTGGCTCTGAGAAAAACAGAAAGTTCGGAGGGAACCGATTCCCCTGTTTAACGGTCGAAATATTTGAATTATAGGGAACCGATTCCCTATGAGGGGGAACCGATTTCCCCCACACTCCAAGCAGAAATATTAATTGTTTTCACACTTAAACGGCTCAAATAACTTCATTAATGATCCTTAACGTTCAAAGTGATTCAAGGTGTATTTAAACAAGCTTAGAAGCCATTGATCAAAAACAAGAAACATCAAGCAACTAGAATCAAGAGAGAATCAAAGAGAAAGCATCAAACTTCAAGTTTGAGCATTTCAAGCCTATTTTGCATTCAATATTCATTTTTCTTTCAAGAACACTTATTGTGCTCAATTATATTTATTCTTGAGTGTTCTTTCTTTGTTCTAGAATTGTGCAAACATCTTACCTTGTGAGGTTTTCTTGTAAGTTTGCTAAATTTGTAATCTTCTCTTTGAGAAAGAGTGTTTTCAATGATTGGGGTATAATTCTTGAGAGAGTTGTAAGGTTATCTATTTGGCCTCAAAAGAAAGAACAAATTAGTGAATTTTTTTGGAAAATCCTTAGTATGGATAGCTAAGGTAGTGGGCGTAGACTTTGTTGAGAAAGTGAACCATTGTAAATCGCTATGCAATTACTTTCAATTTTCTGCAAAAGCTTCCACCAAAATTTTAATTGCCAATTCACCTCCCTCTTGGTCGATTCCATCGATCGATTAACTCAACAATTGGTATCAGAGACTCACTCATTTGAAGGTTTAATCGCCTCTCGATTGATTCAAGAAGAGTTACATCGATTATCAAGTCATCAATGGCCTCCGCTTCAAATTTTGACTCCGGTCTCGATTCAATGCCCGTCAACAAGCATCCTTTCTTAAATGGAGCTAACTATGCCTATTGGAAGAATAGGATGATGTACTTCATTCAAGCAAGCGACATGGAGCATGGAATGTCGTAGAAGAAGGACACATCGAGCCTCTCACTCATCTAAAATTGTGGAGTGAAGGAGAGACAAGAATGTTCCAGCTCAACTCCAAAGCCATCCATATCATATTTTGTGCTTTTGGACCAGATGAATACGAAAGAGTTTCATCTTGTACAACCGCCAAAGAAATATGGTACAAACTTCAAGTCACTCATGAAGGTACCGATGAGGTAAAGAAATCTAAAATTAGTATTCTAACGCATAGCTATGAAAATTTCAGGATGAAACCAAATGAAGATATCAAAGCTATGACGATAGATTTTCAACGATTGTCAATGGTCTCAAATCATATGGAGAGATCATTTCAAATGAAAAGCTTGTGAGGAAGTTAGTCTACTCCCTTCCAAAATCGTGGCAATAAAAGAAGATGGCAATCATCGAGTTTAAGGACCTAACGTCCTTAACTCTTGAAGAACTAATTGGTTCCCTTCTCACTCATGAAATGATGCTTGAAGATGAAGTGGACCTCGATAAGATTGACAAGACACCAAAGGATAAGGAGAATAAGAAAAACATTGGAGTTGCTCTCAAATCCACAAAAGATGAGAGTGATTCGAATGCGATGATGATGACGAGGAAATGGCATTATTTGCCAAATGATTCAGAAAGTTGATGATTCCCAATCGAGGAAGAAAATTCAAACGTCATGAAGGCTTCAAAACTGAATCGAAGGAGAAAGACTCGATCATTTGCTATGAATGCAAAAAGCCAGGGCATGTCAAATATGATTGCCCACAATTGAAGAAAAAAGGTCAATCCAAAAAGAAGCACAAGGCTCATGTAGCTACATGGAGCGATGAAGAAGGTTCCGATGAAGAGGAACAAGAAGTTGTAAACTTGTGCTTGATGGCTATCGGGGAAGATTCTAAGGTAACCTCTAACTCATTCGATTTGGATGAATTATCTTATGATGAGTTATTAGAGGATTATAATGGGTTGGCTTCGGATTATAAGACTCTATTTTCAAAATACAAAAATGATATTTCAAATTTGAAAAAACAAAAATAGTCTTATATCCAAGACCAACAATGAGTTTGAAAGTAAGATCAAAGAATTGCAAATCAAAATTAATGATTTTGAAAAGAAAAATACTGATTTGCATAACTTACTTTCAAAAGTTCATGATGATCATCAAAAGAAGATTGATGATCTTAAAACTTCTTTTAATAAGGTTGGAACAAAAAGTTTTGAAAAATGTGAGAATTCAAAATACAACTTTGTTAAGAAAAGTTTTAGATGCTACAATCATAGAAGTCCTCAACGAACCATGAATGGTAAAATTATTAGGAGTATATGGGTTCCTAAAGAATTCATTACTACTAAATATAAGAATGTCCTTCATAAATGGATACCAAAGGGGACAAGGATTTTAGAAACTAATGAATATGGACCCAAAAGAATTTGGGTACCAAAAATTAGAAATTAATCTATGTTTTTAGGAAAAGGAGCATTGCTACAAGGCACGGGAAACAAATCCAAATTCATGGTACCTTGATAGTGGATGCTCGAGACACATGATCGGAGACAAAATCCGGTTCATAGAGCTTAACGCCAAAAATAGAGGAGAAGTGACTTTTGGTGATAATTCAAAAGGTCACATTGAAGGTATTGGTACTATAGGTAATACCTCTTCCATACAAATTAAAAATGTGTTATATGTGAATGGATTAAAGCATAATCTATTGAGTATTAGTCAATTATGCGATAAGGGACTCAATGTCATGTTTGAAATTAATTGTTGTAAAGTCATTGACATTGCATCTAATCGGATTATGCTTGTTGGTCATAGAATAGGAAACATATACATGGTGCATTTAGATTCTATTGATATGACTAATTTGTGCCTAGTTGCTAAGGATGAACATGATAGTTGGTTATGGCATAGGAGACTAGGACATGCTAGTATGAGTATTTTGCAACAGATAATTCAAGGAGACTTAGTAAGAGGGTTGTCTAAGCTTAAATTTGATAATGATAAAATTTGTGATGCTTGTGCTAAAGGAAAACAAAACCAAATTTCTTTTAAATCCATTAATGATGTATCAACTAGTAGAGTATTACAATTGATCCATATAGATCTTTTTGGGACAACTAGGACTACTAGCTTGGGTGGAAAACAATATGCATTTGTCTTGGTAGATGACTATTCTAGATATACTTGGGTTCTATTCTTAAGTACTAAAGATGAAGCATTGGAAAATTTCATCACATTTTCAAAAGTAATCCAAAACAAAAAAGGTTACTCTATCACTAGTGTTAGAAGTGATTATGGCACTAAATTTAAAAATCTTGGATTTAATGAGTTTTGTGATTCTAATGGTATTAGCCATAATTTTTCAGCACCTATAACCCCTCAACAAAATGGAGTTGTTGAGAGGAAAAATCGAACTTTAGAAGAAATGGCTAGAACCATGCTTTGTGAAAATAATTTGCCAAAATATTTTTGGGCAAAGCCACAAATACCGCTTGTTATGTTGTAAATCGAGTAATGATTAGGCTAATTTTAAAGAAAACTCCATATGAAATTTTCAAAAATAAAAATCCTAACATTAGCTATTTTCATCCTTTTGGATGTAAATGTTTTGTTTTAAACAACGGTAAAGAAAACCTTGGCAAATTTGATGCTAAAAGTGATGAAGGAATTTTTATGGGTTATTCCTTAAATTCTAAAGCCTATCGAGTATTTAATAAAATAACTTTAGTTGTAGAAGAGTCTATACATGTTGTTTTCGATGATAATCTCCTTCTGAGGAAGGATTCTTGTGTTAATGATGATGTAGGTATTGTACAAGAAAATGACGTTAGACATGACGTTGGAGAATCATCATCAAAGAAAGAAATGAAAGATGAGGAAACTCATGATCCTCTCGAGAATCCAACCATTGAAGAAAATGAAGTATCTTATCCAAGAGAGTACAACTATGTCAAGGATGGTGAGATTATAGGTAATCCATCCAAAGGGGTAACAACTAGATCCTCTCTTAGAAATATTTGTAATTATGTTTCATTTATTTCATGCATAAAGCCTAAGAACATCAAATAAGCATTAAAAGATTAACATTGGATTATGGCTATGCAAGAAGAATTAAATCAATTTGAGAGAAGTAAAGTATGGACATTAGTTGAAAGGCCTAGTAATAAATCTACTATAGGTACTAGATGCTTATTTAGGAATAAGCTTGATGAAAGTGGTAATATAGTGAGAAATAAGGCTAGACTTGTTGCTCAAGGGTATACTCAAGAAGAGGGCATAGACTATGATGAAACATACGCTCTAGTAGCTAGGATGAAAGCAATTAGAATGTTATTAGCATTTGCATGTTTTCATGAATTTAAATTATATCAAATGGATGTTAAAAGTGCATTTTTAAATGGTTTTATAAAAGAAGAAGTGTATGTGGAACAACCTCTAGGTTTTGAAGATTCAAAATTTTAGGATCATGTTCTTAAATTGACAAAAGCACTTTATGGTTTAAAACAAGCTCCTAGAGCTTGGTATGAAAGATTGTCAAACTTTTAAATTGAAAAAGGTTTTTCAAAAGGGAAGGTTGACACTACATTGTTTTTAAAGCATAAAGGTAAAGATTTATTAGTAGTTCAAATTTATGTTGATGATATAATATTTGGTTCTACTAATGATGTTCTTTGCAAAGAATTTTCTAAGCTAATGCAAAGCGAATTCGAAATGAGCATGATGGGGGAGCTCTCATTTTTCTTGGGACTCCAAATCAATCAAAGAAAAGATGGCATCTTCATCAATCAAGCTAAGTACGTCAAAGATATGCTCAAGAAATTTGGACTGGAAAATGGAAAGCCTCATGACACTCCAATGAGCTCTTAAACAAAGCTTGACTTAGATGAAGGAGGTAAATGTGTAGATGTTAAATTATATAGGTCAATGATTGGATCTTTACTTTATCTAACTGCAAGTAGATTGGACATTATGTTTAGTGTTTGCTTATGTGCTAGATTTCAATCATGCCCTAAGGAATCACATTTACTAGCTGTTAAGAGAATCTTTAGATACCTTAAGGACACTCCTAGTTTAGGACTTTGGTATCCTAGAGACTCTATCTTTAGCTTACATGCCTTTTCTGATGCAGATTATGGAGGATGCAAATTAGATAGGAAAAGCACCTCCGGTACTTGCCAATTCCCTGGAAATATGTTGATTTCCTGGTTTTCAAAGAAATAAAATTGTGTTACATTATCTACTACTGAAGCTGAATAGATTTCAGCCGGTAGTTGTTGTGCACAAGTTTTATGGATGAAACAATAACGTTTTGATTATGGAATTGATGTAAGTACTATTCCTAATCAAGTGTGACAATACTAGTGCTATTTGTCTCACTAAAAATCCCATCCAACACTCTAGAACTAAGCACATTGAAATTAGACATCACTTCATTAGAGACCATGTCACTAAGGAAGATGTAGTTCTAGAATTTGTTGATACTTTGCACCAATTAGCGGATATCTTTACAAAGCCTTTAGACAAGGAAAGATTTTGGACACTTAGGAGAGAATTAGGTTTGACCAACCAATCTTCACTTAGTGTTTAAAATAATTTTAGCACTTTAAAGAATAAATGAAAAATGTTTATAATAGTAATTTCTGATTACATTCATTGCTATTAGTTAGGGGGAGTTTATGATTCTTGATGAAAATTAACTTTATGTTCAAATGTAGTTTAAGGATTAATTTGATTGATTGAACATAATTAAGTTTTGATATATGAGTTGCCAATACCACTAGATAAGATTAATTTAGCATTTTGAGTGTTTAAAATACAGATTTTTGAATTATAGGGAAGAGGGAATCGATACTCCCATGAAGGGGAACCGATTCCCCCCAAGGGTTCTGGATATACTCGGCCAGAATCCCTTTTTCCTCTTTTATCTCTCCTTCTCTTCTTTGACGCCTCTCACTCTCTCCATCACTCCAAATCTCCACTTTGCTTCAAACATCAATTTTTATTCAGAATATCTTCATCTTTCAAATCCTAAACCTGTTGGAATCATCAAACTAGTGCAAAAATCATCACATTCTCACAAAATCCAAAAATCTTCAAGGTATTTTTCTAAAACTTCTATTTTGTCAATTTTTGAACATAGGACTAGATTTACTTAGTTCTAGATTGAAATAATGATTGGGCATTGATTGTTTAGTGTTTAGAAACTATATTTTACAACCAATTTCATCAAAATCTCACAACTTTTCAAATAATTTTTGAATTTTCGAAATATTAAAAAAAATTATTTTTAAATTGTTGTGTTTTGATTTAATTGTGTTATTTATATGTTAACTATACATACTATAGTTTTTTAAACATTATTTTCAATATTTTTCAAAACTTTTCCCATTAGATTTGTTTTAGAGAACCTTGAAATATTGAGGACTCAATTGAGTTTTGGGATTGATTGAATTGCATACATGTGTTTTTCTAAATTGTAGGTTATTCATTCTATTCTGATTTCTTAAACCATGTCAAAACAAGCTAGGTCTAGTCGTTCAAACTGTCAATCAAACCCTCCTCCAAATCCTCCTCCAAATCCTCCTCCTATCCCACCAAATCCTATTTCTAATCCCATTGATCCTAATTTAACTATCCAAAACTCATGCTTCAATCAACCTGGTCCTAATTTAACTATCTTCAAGCTATGATTGATATCAATTTTAAATATCACCCTATCTTACGAGAATGGAAATTTGATAAACTCTGTGATCTTGAACCTAAGGTTTACCATCCGCTTGTTCGTATCATTTATTCTAATGTTGTTTGTATTAAAAACTGAAATCAATCCGAAACCATGGAGTTCGTTCCTACCTTCTAGGATAATACTTCTATCTTGACCCGGCTTACATAGCCAATGCATTAGGATTAGATAATGATGGTTTATCTAATGAAAAATAGTTATTAGGTTCTCGATATAAAAGAAGGGATAGTGCAAGTGTCTTAGATCTTCATGAGTGTTTTCATCATCTAATGATCACTTGGTGGTTTCGACCATCCGGAGGTCGTTACTATACTCTTAGAGCTTTGGATCTTTGGTGGTTACATTGTTTTGAAAACAATATTAAAATAAATCTTCCTGAGATTATTTTTACTGAAATTGTTGAAATTGTAAACTTAGTTCCAAATAAGAAACTTTGTTCTTCTCTAGTTTATGGTTGCATTCTGAGTAATCTTTTTTCTAAAGCCGAGCTTAGAGTTAGTCTAGATGCCTCCTTTCCTCTTAAAAAACAATCAATCTTCTTTCCTTAACGAGATCGGGATGGACCAAGGATAAAGAAATCAGTGTATGGGTTCAATCTTCTGAACTCACTCTGGGAGCTAGTTCTTCACAAGCACCACCAGCAGTTGATGACGATTCTGACGATGAAGACGAACCAGATCAGCCCGCGGAGCAAGCACAACAAGAAGATCAAATGCCTCCCTATTTTCAATCTTTTATGGAGACATTTAACTTACATTCTGCATCCATGGAATCATGCTTTTCTTTCATTGAGTCCCAGCTCACTTCCTTGGGAGCTCAACAACGGGAGATGAACGATCATTTAGATGACTCTCTCTTGAGATGAGAGCTCGATATCCTCCTCCTCCTCCCGATCCTTTTATGGATGAATAGATCTTGCTTTGTTTTAGTTGTGTTTGGTTTGAATTTAAAACTTAAAATTGTTAAAACATTTTGAATGCTTTTGGATTGTTTATTTTTGGTTGTTCGAACTTATGTTTAATACATTTGATTTGGATTTCGTGTTTATTTTGCATCTTTAGACATATATGACCAATTATCCATTACATGTTTATGAATATTGATTATGAAACTAATGGCTAACGTTTCTCTTGATTGTGATCTTAGCAGCTTAAGCTATTTATCTATATATAATCAATTGGCTGAATGATTTCAAAACCTTGTTTAAAATCTTTTAAAAGTCTTTCTGATTTAACAAAAAAGGGGAGAAATGTTAAAAATGTTTTAAAGGGGAGAAGTGTTAGAGTAAGGGGGAGTAATTTCAAACTTGATTTCAAAATAAAATCTTAAAATTACTAAAATGTTTTGTTATATCAAAAAGGGGGAGATTGTTGAAAACATTTTGATATTTCAACATAACAAATTAAGTTAAATGAATTTTAAGATTTTCCAAAAAAGTTTTCTAAGTATATTCGATATAATTATTCGAATATCAAAATATTACTACAAATCTTTCAAATGTCATTTTTAATCCTTACTCAAGTGTAAAATTAAGTTTTAATCTTAAAATAATTTCAAAACAATTTTACAAAATATTTCGAACCATTTCAAAGCCAAAAATTCCAGATTGCTCAGAGGGAACCGATTCCCGAATGGTTTGGCTCCGAGAAAAACAGAATTCTTGGAGGGAACCGATTCCCCCTGTTTAACGGTCGAAATATTTGAATTTTACACTTAGGGAACCGATTCCCTATGAGGGGGAACCGATTCCCCCCACGCTCCAGCAAAATATTAATTGTTTTCACACTTAAACGGCTCCAATAACTTCATTAATGATCCCCAACGTTCATAAGTGATTCAAGGTGTATTTAAACAAGCTTAGAAGCCATTGATCAAAAACAAGAAACATCAAGCAACTAGAATCAAGAGAGAATCAAAGAGAAAGCATCAAACCTCAAGTTTGAGCATTTCAAGCCTATTTTTCATTCAACATTCATTTTGCTTTCAAGAACACTTATTGTGCTCAATTATATTTATTCTTGAGTTTTCTTTCTTTGTTCTAGAATTGTGCAAACATCTTACCTTGTGAGGTTTACTTGTAAGTTTGCTAAATTTGTAATCTTCTCTTTGAGAAAGAGTGTTCTCAAGAATTGGGGTATAATTCTTGAGGGAGTTGTAAGGTTATCTCTTTGGCCTCAAAAGAAAGAACAAATTAATGAATTTGTTGGAAAACCCTTAGTGTGGATAGCTAAGGTAGTGGACGTAGACTTTGTTGAGAAATTCAAACCACTATAAATCGTTGTGCAATTACTTTAATTTTCTACAAAAGCTTCCACCAAAATTTTAATTTCCAATTCACCCCCCTCTTGGCCGATTCCATCGATAGATTAACTCAACACATACTAACTTTTCCAAGTAATTCATAATGGTCCTTCACCATTTAATTCAATCCAAATTTAATACCAAAATTTCCAGCATTAAAATAATATATACAATATAATACAATCACACTTGCAAACTTATCATTTATCCCCAAAAATTTCCAATCTTTCCGAATGAACCACTAAACTTAACCAAATTTTCAATTTGGTTTCAAATAATCATTCAACTTCAAATTCAACATCCAAACATTAATTTCCAGCATTGTAATACTTCACTCAATCTAATACTTTAACACTTAAAAACTTGCAATTACATCCCAACTTTCTAGCATAATTAGAATTAGCCACTAACTTAACATTCTAACTTAAAAATCAGCATTAAATTAATAATTTCCAGCATAATACATCTATAATTGAGCATTTATACTTCAATGTACCATAATTTCCAAAACTTCCAAAATAGCCCTTTTTCTATCATAATGTTCCAAATTGATCCGAATCAACTTCCAAATCATGTAGAAATCATATATTCTCAATTATAGATTATAGGAAATTTTGCATCTTTCCCCTTTAATTTCCCCATGGTTGAATATTCATAAAGTAGTTAGGGTAAACTTTTCATTCAATTTCAAGCATGAATTCAATCTCCTATGATTAAATCATACAATTTCAATCATCCTAACATCAAATTCAATCCAAATTCAATCAACTCTCATAAACCCTAGTCATGGTTGAATGGAATTTATGCATGCTAGATAATTTTAATCATCACCCTTGCCTGGAAATTAATCTATAACACTAATAAAACAAAAATCAACCTTTAAATCACCAAGATCCAATATGTTCTTAATGAACCCTAATCATAAAATTCATCATCCAAGTATGTTTTCCATGAAATAATTATACTAAATGATAGAGAATTTCAAGTAGATTATTCTCTTTCTAATAATTTAACCCAAAAATCAACCATGGAAGCATGAAAATGAAAAGCTTTCTTACCCAACAATGGTGATTCATGGCTTGAAGAAGATGAAAGGGTTCTACACAATTTTCCTTAATACACATGGCTTATTCTAATATAAATGAATTTAAAATTCATTTAAAACTTGTTTACCATTTTGCCATTAATGAAACTTGATAATTTCATCCATGACATTGCAATATCTTCCATTTTAAAATTCCAAAGTCAAAGATGATCAAACAAAAATTGACTTCCACCTTTTCCAATAAATTTTCAAAAATTGCAATTTAGTCACTAAAATTCACAATTTTGGCTTACCATAGAAAATCGATCTTAATTCCACTGATCCATGTTATATTACATTGTTCTAAATTATGGAAACAATATTTCCAACATTTCTTTATCATCCTTCAAATTTTCGTGAAATTTTGATTTGATCCGATTATCCGAATTCTTATCAAACTTTTCTACTTTATAACTTTTAATACAAATCCATAATTACAATTATGATTCACACAAAAAGTAAATTTTATAATAAAATATTCATTTATATGCAAAAATATATAATTTTAAAAAATTACATTTTTGGTCCTTAAACTTTTTAAAGTTTATACTTTGGTCACTAAACTTTCAGAAATTATATTTTGGTCACTAACTAAAATTTTAAGGTATTACACAAGGAGTTTTAGAATCACTTCTTGAACAACTAGAAGTCATGAGTGGTGGGTTCAAGTTCGTGGCACAATAGAATCTTAATGATTGGTCGTTGATCACGATGAGTAATGCACTTAGAGTCGAGGTAACGGCTTTGAAGGAAGAGATGGATGTGCTCAGGAATGAGCTACTCATGTGCAAGGAAGTAGTGAGTGAGTGTGAGGCAGACATATCTTTCATAAAGGGACGAAGACCAGGGGTGATGCTTGTAGTGAAGCAAGGTGACACCCAAAGTTGTTCGGAAGCCAAATCTATCGTCGAGTCACAGTTAAAACTTACAAAAGTCAAGTCAACTGGTATGAGTTATCTAGACTTATGCCCAGTGCTAGGGATGAAAGTGAGGGAGATCATGATAAGGGACAGTGTATATATGGTGAAGAAAGTTATTCGAATGGCTTAGAGAAGTCATCAACTGTTCGTGATAAGAATAAGTCATCGGGAATAGTGGTAAGACCAAGACCATGAATAAGAAACATAAGCCTTTGAAATAATACTTTTGTGATAGTCTTTATTTGATTAGGGGGTTTCATAAAAAGGTTATCTTTGTAGAACTTGTCAAGGATGAAGACGAGCCAGAAGAGGAAGTAACCAAATATGGTAAGATTGTTGGAATCAAAGCATTCAACATAGGATCGAGGCTCGGTATGAATATGTAGGAAAGTTGAGGGTAAGCAAGCATGAGCCACTGAAGTGTTTTCTTTGTTAAGGGCCACATAAAGTAAAAAGTTGTCTGAATGGGGCAGAGCTCGGCACCAATGCAAGTGGATAAATAGGAAAGCTGAGGGTAAATAAACAAGACCAACTGGAGTGTTTCTAATGTAAAGGTCCAGACATGGTGTGAGATTGCCCAGATTGGGTCAATTAATCTAACGGAAATGACAAGGCCAAAAGTAATGAGCTTGCTAGGCTTGGTTCGATGAAGTTTGTTTCTACAAAGCCGAGTGAAGGTCAAGATCAGAAGGGTTTGTATAAACCAAATGTTACCGAAGAACTTGCCTAGGATGTCGTGGAGTTAGACATCGCTATGGAAGTTAGAGTTGGCACTAGGCCAAAAGAGCCTGAATTGTTGGAGGAAAAATTATCCTCAGTGCTTGCCGTGAGTGGGAAATGTTTAACTTGTTGAGTCTTAGACAAGATGGGACGTTGAAAGAGTATGTGAGTTAGTTCAAGGAACTCATGCTCAAAGTCCCAAACTTGACAGAAGAAGATGGGTTCTTCACCTTCATAAAGGGATTGAAACCATGGGCAATGAAGGGGATGGAGAGAATAAGTAATGTAAGGTTATCCAAGCTTCTTCAATGATGGAAAAGTTGGCAACCTTATTGTTTCTCGATCTATGAGAGACACCAAATGCCACACTTGAATTAATAAGCAATATGAACAAATAAATGAAAATGAAATGAATGAATAGAGATGTTATCAAAGGTGGGTTGTAGAAGTGTTGAAGAAATATCCTTCAATGGATCATGAATTCTGCTTCCAAATGATGTTGTTGGATACTTGCCTAGATGATGAATGAAGGATGTCTTTATGGTGATGGAATCGAACGCCACAAACCTAAAAAGTTTGCTTAATTTATATAGTTCTTAAAGAACTTGAAGAGAGAAAATCTCACAAAGAGTTTTATATTAATCAAGGGTTGAGTTTACAAATGAATGAGCCTTCCTATTTATAGGATTTGGAAGGACTGGCCAAATAAATACATGCCTATTCGTCTAAATACATGATTTTAAATGAAAATGCATGATGTTTTGATGAATGGAGATGTCTTTGGCCGAATGGTCTCCTTATGGTTCATCTTGGTGCCAACTTTAAAGAATCATGATGCTTTGGTCGAATAGAGAGGCATCCATTCACTTTGGCGCCTAATTGTTCCACACGCATGGCACATAAGTGGCCTGGTCATGAGCCACTCACATGGGGGTCATAAGATGCTTAAGGTGTGGGCTCATCCATGGCATGAAGATAGGTAGCAATCTAGGCGTGACTTGGCTTTCAACATGTGTATAGGTGACATGGCATCAATTGGGCAGAAACTTGTTATGAAAGTTCACATTGTGTGTAAGGTAACCTTTCATTAATTGAGCTACTTCCCATGTGTATGAGCTGAAGATGAGCTTGCCATATATGAATGGCATATAGGTGAGTCTTTGGACAGCTCCTTGTGAAAGGGAACCTCTTGAACAACTAGTCACGAAAAGGTATGATTCCACAAAAATTGACCTAGACCACATTTAAAGTACTATGTGTGGTGGTGGTGATGGTGCAACTCTCTAACTGAAATGAGATGTCTAGCTAGCTTAAAAGTCCAGCTCAAGTCAGCTATGAGCTCGGAGGGTAGCTGCCAACTTTGTCCCAAAATGTTCTTGAGTTGTCCTGGAGTTGTCCTAGTCATATTTGTATAGCTCGTGGATTCCAATGCTATCTTTAAGTTAGCTCCCATCATGTGGTTGTGTATGTACCTACAAAAGAAAGAATAATATAAGCTAAGTAATATAAGATATAAATGTATAAATATGTGGTTCATAATAGCAACTTCATTAAATAATATCATCCTCATAGCTAAAAATGTAATGTATATAAACTATTATTATAACTATGGTAAAAAGAAAGAGTAAGTTAGATAAAATCCCCCTTTTATTATTGTGAAAGGTTGGAGATGCAATGACATTCATGATGTTGATTTGGATCACATCATCCCCCATTCTTTAAAGCGATTTATCCTCAAATCAAAAGGTGGTTTCTCTTCAACATTCCTCCATCCCACAGTTGTTGTTTTGTTAAAAATGGGGATCTCTTCAATACACACTTGTGCGAGATATGTCCATGTCATTTTGTTTTGAAAGTTTAGGTTCCTTGACATTCCAAAAGGGGTATCTCATAACTTTCCAATCGGCATGTTCATTGAATCCTCATAAGTCACGTCCACTGGTCCTCCTAAGGTCATATCCTTTGAATGAAAAATTGCATCCTTTTGCTGCTCAATAGATACATCTTTTGTATTTTCAAATGTTACGTCTCCTAACCCTTCATTTTGACAAATGGTGTCTCTTGGTACATCCTGCAAGTCAAAGAAAAATTCTTCATTTTTAAAGTTAGAATAATCATCTTCAACCTTGCGTTATGTCAATAGGCATTATCGTATCAAGTAATTTGAAGAATAAGCACTTGTGTTTGGATCAGTTTCTTCCATGCTTGTTGATGTTTTCCTTTCCTCATAGCCTCAATACTTTGTTTAATTTTTAATTTGATCATTATGAACTTGTTTTGGCGTTAAAGGAGTAAGGATAATATTTTTCCCTTTATGGTTGAACGAGTATTGATTGGTGACACAATCATGGATAGTCCTTTTATCATACTGCCATGGTCTTCCAAGAAGTAGATGGCTAGCGTGCATAGGGATAACATCACGCATAACCGTATCCTTGTATTTTTCCAATTGAGAAAGGAACTATCACCTGTTTGTTAACGTTGATTTCCCCTCGTTCATTGAGCCATTGTAGATAGGGACTCGGGTGCTTCATTGTTTTCAAGCCAAGTTTTTCTACCATGATTGTGCTGGCCACATTAGTACAACTTCCACCATCGATGATAACAAAATATACATTTCATTCACATGGCATCAAGTATGAAAGATGTATTCTCGTTTTGCTTTGTCCTCCGTTACTTGAGTGTTCAAATTTCTTTTAATCACTAGAGCTTCTCCTCTTTCAACGGGATCCAT
This sequence comes from Hibiscus syriacus, assembly GCF_006381635.1. NCBI lineage: Eukaryota > Viridiplantae > Streptophyta > Magnoliopsida > Malvales > Malvaceae > Hibiscus > Hibiscus syriacus. Next base: position 814,743 of record NW_024063035.1, read on the forward strand.
AATTGTCATTTCTTCATTGACTTCTATTGGTGCTTCTTCCCCTTTTTCAGATTCATATTTGATATCACCATTTCCAAGTAAGAGCATGGTGATCTGATTAGGACATTGTGTAGATAGGTGGCCCCTCCACATAAATTTAAAACACCTAATGTCTCTCAAACGATCAGTGGTTTGTTTTCCTTGGTTATGGTATTTACTTACTTGTTGAGTCTTTGAAGATTCAGCTTGTTCTTTGAAAGGGAGAGGAGTAGGCTTCTTTATGTTGTTTTGACTCCATTTTGATGGTTTGGGTTCAACATTACGAGATGTATGTCTCTTCTTCAGTTGCCTTTCGATCTTCATTTCCATTTGCACCATCTCATCTATTTCAATGTAATGGTACAACTCCAAGGTGTTGGCAATTTCTGGATTAAGTCCGGCAAGAAATATAGCCATAGTTGCTTCATGATCCTCCTCAATGTTAACTCGGATCATTGCCACTTCCATCTCTTTATAGTAGTCCTCCCACTCCTCTGGCCTTGCTTGAGATTCTATAACTTCTAAAACAAGTCTCAGTGATAATGAACAGGAATAAATCATTTTCGCATTATACCTTTCATTTCATGACAGGTTGAGGCCGGTCATTCTCCATACCTCCTTCTGTTAAGGGTAAGTTGATCCCACCATATTAAAGCATAGTCTATGAATTCCATGGTTGCAAATCTCACTTTCTTTATCTCGGAATAGTTGTGGAAACTGAAAACAGGTTCCACCTTGCTTTTCCATTAGAGATAGGCTTCAGGATTAGTCTTTCCTTGGAATTGAGGAATTTTGATCTTGATATTGCTCAAGTTATCATCAATAATAGCACGTCAGGGTCCTTGGAATGTTGTTTGTTCTCCGTCCTCAATATTATCTTGAACATCTTCTTCTGGGAGTGGTTGTTGTTGTCTCCTAGGAACCCCATTATTCCAGGATGGTGGTATATCTTGACGTTGATCTATCTTTTCATGAAGAGCATCGAACTCTTCATGAAACATTCGCATTATTTTGCCAATAAGTGCTTGCATTTGTAAGTTTGGTTGTCCTGCATTTTCTCTGGGACTTTGAGACATGGTTAGTGAAATAATAATAAATTAAAACCTTATCAGCACACTCACAAAAGCCTCACTTGGTCACTCCAAAAAAAATTAAGACTTCAGTCCTCTCACACTCGTTTTTACACTCGGGGATATGTTCTTGGCTTTTTCTGATCCCCCTTCTTATCTCACCCTCTCGTTTGCCTTTTTCCACTCAATTCTCTCTTGTGGGTCCTTTAGAGAACTAACTCAAGATTGAGCAAGTTTTTTTGTTTATTGTGTCGGCTATAGGAAATGGTTAGGGTATAGAAATGGATATGGTAAAGGTAGGATAGAATGGGTAAGAAGAGATAAGGTAATGAAATAAGAAATGATGAAAGTAAAGGAAATTGAAGTAAAAGAGAAAGATGAAGAGTACTTACAACCCAAGTTATAACACTTACTATCTTCCTTCACAAGAAACAACAAGGATACCTCCTTCAAGTTTGATGTTGGCCAAATTGTAATGTGCTTCCTATTGGATGTATTTGCAACTTTTCTTCACTTTTATTTTGCTGGAATTTTTGCTTTTGAATTATTCTTTCTTTTCTTTTCTTTTTGTACTCCAGATTTGATGTAGGAGTTTTTTTTTCTTTTTTTCTTTTTTTTTTTCTTTTTATTTTGTTGCAGTACTTTGATTGTCGATCCAACTGAATACCTCTTGATGTAAGGCTATCCAAGCTTCTTCAATGATGGAGAAGTTGGCAACGTTGTTGTTTCCCGATTTAGGAGAGACACCAAATGCCACACTTGAATTAATAAGCAATTTGCACAAATAAAGGAAAGAAATGATTAATGGAATAAGAAATGAATAAAAGAAATGAAATGAATGAATAGAGATGTTATCAAAGGTAGGTTACGGAAGTGTTGAAGAAATATCCTTCAATAGATCATGAATTCGGCCTCCAAATAAATGTTGATGGATGCTTGCCTTAATGATGAATGAAGGATGTCTTTATGGTGATCGAATGGAATTGGAAATGATGATGTTGTAGGCGTAAAGTTGAAGGAAGATGGAATGAATAAGGATAGTATCTTAAATAAGCCAAAGAAGAATAAAAGCTATAGAAAGCTTATCCCCGTTCTCTATAAACTTAAGTAAGGGGTGGTATGTTGGGACTTGAATCCTCTAGTTATAAGAACTAAGAACTCAAAGTATCAATGGAAGGGATCGACGCCACAAACTTAGAAAGTTTTCTTAATCAATATAGTTCTTAAAGAACTTGAAGCGAGAAAATCTAAGAAAGAGTTTTATATTAATCAAGGATTGAGTTTACAAATGAATGAGCCTTCCTATTTATAGGATTTGGAAGGACTGGCCAAATAAATACATGTCTATTCGGCTAGATACATGATTTTAAATGAAAATGCATGATGTTTTGATGAATGGAGATGTCCTTGGCCAAATGGTCTCCTTATGGTTCATCTTGGCACCAACTTTGAAGAATCATCTTTTTTTGGCTGAATAGAGAAGCATCCCTTCACTTTGGTGCTTAATTGTTCCACACGCATGGTACATGGGTGGGTTGGTCATGAGGTACTCACATAGGGGTCATAAGATGCTTAAGGTGTGGGCTCGTCTATGGCATGAAGATAGGTAGCAATCTAGGCATGACTTGGCTTTCAACATGTGTCTATGTGACATGGCATCAATTGGGCAGCAACTTGTTATGAAAGGTCACATTGTGTGTAACGTAACCTTTCATCAATTGAGCTATTTCCCATGTGTATGAGATGAAGATGAGCTAGCCATAGATGAATGACATGTTTCCATAGCTCGTGGACTCCAATGATAGCTTTAAGTTAGCTCCCATCATGTGACCGCCCATGTACCTACAAAAAAAAGGATAATATAAGCTAAGTAATATAAGATATAAATGTATAAATATGTGGTTCATAATAGTAACTTCATACATTACATAATATCAACATCATAGCTATAAATGTAATGTATGTAAACTATTATTATAACTATGGTAAAAACAAAGAATAAGATGGGTTCTTCACCTTCATAAAGGGATTGAAACCATGGGCAATGAAGGAGATGGAGAGAATAAGGGTCAAGGTTTTGTCTCAAGCCTTGAAAGTTGTCGAGTCCATCTTGAAAATTGGAGTTGGGAAGACGTCTAATCCTAATAAAGCCATGGGTCGTGGCAAAGGAATTCATATTGAAGGGTCGTCGAGAGATGGGGAGAGAAGCTCTCATAGTGGTGGTGAAAGCCCACTGAAAGTTGAAGAAATTATTAGTGAAGATGACAAGTCTGAACTTGGCACAAGTGAAAGTGACAAGTGATTGAAGCTAAGGGTAAGAGATGACCAATCAGAGAGTCACCGGTGTAAGGGGCCACATGAGTTACAAGCTTTCCTGAATGTAGTCGAGTTGTCTAAGGAAATGGATGAGACCAGGATCGAGGCATCCAATGATGTGCCCAGGATCAAGGATTTTATGCGACTTGGCACAATGATCTTAAGTTCTACCAAGGTGAAGAGAGATCGAAAGCATAAAGGGTTGATATATGTCAACATCACCATTGCAGGACGATCGAAAGTTGCCTTAGTGGATATAGGGGATCTATTCATGTCTAAGAGGGCTGTCAAGAATCTTGATCTCTAAGTTCAACCGTCGGGTATGAGGATTAAGACTGTTAATTTTGAAGAGGTTCCAACTATTGGAATGGAAAAGGAAATAAAGTTGCAGATTAGTGAATGGAGTTATAAGGAAGTGTTTTAAGTGATCCCATTGGATAACTTTGATTTCATCATTGGGTTGGGCTTCCTTAATTAAGTTTGTACTTTCATCCTTTCGTATGTCGATGTCATGTGCATCTTGGATTCCCAGAGGCAATGTATTGTGCCATTGTTTCGATACGTAAATGAATGGACTAAGAATGTGAAAGCAATTCAGAGTGTTGATGTTTCGAAGAAGATGAACATTATTTTTGGGACTACTATCGATGTGACTACCAAGAAGTGGTTGATGGAGTCCAAGCCTTCAAAGTAAATGAAGGATCCACCCAATAATGTGGTGGGAGTGGCACCAGACTTCAAGGAAGGGGTACTGATGTGAGTTGAAGCATCGAACTTCAAGATGGAAGTGTATTTATAAACCCTATTGCAAAGTTAAGTTGTAATTTATTTTAAAAGTAGTTTCTATTATGTTGTATGTAAATATTTATTTTAGGAGCCCCCAGTGTAAAGTTTTAATTATATTTTTATGATTAATTTATATTATAAAATGGTTTTTATATTTGTCGTTTTAAAGTAAAAGAAAGTATGAAAAAGTTGGTCAGTCACTTTGGTGGTTTCGTGTAGCATTCTAAATTGGTCGATTGTGTGTCGTACTTGTTCAGGGTGTTACAATCCAAAGTTTGGAAGGGGCATGTGTGATCTTTCAGAGTTCTTAGGGACAAGCAAGTGTTGCCAACGAATCTGATAGTTCATATTCTATGTCGCCAGTTTATCAAAGTCTTTGCCTCTGGATCAAGAAGATCCAATTTTAGGGGAATGCAAATGAGTAGGATGGATTTCCTACACTTGAGATATATGCAATAGAGGGTTAGATTATGTTTAGGGATGGAAAAAAAACTCGAACCCAATGGGGAAAATTGAATTAAACGGGGATGGGGAAAAACTGTTTATGCTAAACAGGGACGGGGACAGGGATGAGGAAAAACCATTTATGTTAAATGGGGATGGGGATGGGGACGGGTTTGGTAATCCCCGCCCCGATTACTCGATTACCCGGCCCGATAAATATTAAAAATAATTATTATATATATATATATATATATATTAATAAATTTAAATTAAATTAAAAAATATATATATAATATTTATATATTTAATTTAAATATATATACTCGGCCCGATACCCGTTGAAATAACCGTTTATGCTAAATGGGGATACCCATTTCCCCGCGGTTTTCCCCGATTACCCGATGGGGATTCCCGTTTAAATCCCTGCGGTTTTTTAAGCGGGGACGGGTACGGATTTTTTAAACAGGGAAGGGGACAGGGGGACCAATACCCGGTCCGAACCCGGCCCGTTGCCATCCCTAATTGTGTTGAGTCATGACGGTACGAACAAGATGAAGTGAGCATAGGGGTTTTGTTGAAGCAGCGTCCAAGGTGATCAAGTATAGTGATCTTGCCTAACGACGAGGGCATCGCTAGATCAAGTGGGGGAGAATGTCACGGACTTCTCTTTAGGGTCTGATACTTTGGCATAAACATCCAAAAAAAAATTATGTGTGTGTAAACTTGGGCTTGTCACAAACCAAGCTTAGTTGGTCCGGTTCATGGAAATGCTTACAGGTCCGTAAAATGGATCAAGTCCGAGGGAGTTTGGGAGAATCGACGAGGGTATTACAATGTTTGATATGAGCAAATTTATCAAGGCTCGTGGATTCAAACCACGACATGTGCGCAGATTTGTTGGCTTTTTACTTAAGCTACTTAGCTTGTTTCTCTTTGTGCTTAAGCCTTTGCATCTTGCATTTCCGATCGTGAGAGCTAAGATAGCCTCGAGAGTGTTTACTTCACACAGTTCTTTCAGAGTTCCCAAAGTGACTAAGTTTTTGTAACTTAGAGAGGTTCGACAGTGTTTGTGCTACTCAGACTTGTTCTTGGTGGCTTGGATTAGCTCCATTAGTGTTTAGTTTTAGTGTCATCCTTCTAACCCTATAAGGTTAGTTTATCGCTTGATGAGCCAGAGCCTCGCAAGAACGTAGTAAAGGTTGACTTAGGTGCTCTTTCGACTTTAAAATCATTTAAATGCCATATGAATCAGCTAGCAGAAGTCTAACCCCTTGACAATATCATAAATCTACCAACATTGTAACGAAAGAGTCGAGAGTAGTTGAGTATCGCTTGGACAGTACACCAGCCAGTGGTATCTCATAGAAGATGGGATGGAACATTCATGGCACATAAAACACCATGATAAGGACCAATTTAGATGTAAATCGAGTTCTTAAGATAGTAATCTGAAACATCGTCGTTTCCACACCTTTTGTACCCAAAAAATATCTCCAGTGCCATGCAAATAATCTAACATTATCGTAGTACAAATTAAGAAAATGAAAAAAATCATTCACCAGATATATTATTTGCCAATAGCCATTACAGATGTCTCAAACAATATTAGCATAATATACGTGGGACCCAGTCTTCCACGTTAGTCCGATGGGACTCATGGTCAAAGTTGACGTTGTAACAAACAAAATAATGTCAGCATGATTCTGGAGATTGTATACTATAGGAGTCCGGATAAAGCAATTAACCTACTTCCTAAAATCACAGAATTGAGATTTACAATCGCCATAGCCCTTGTGGGATGCAGGCGCCGCCACAGAATGTCGGAATTACGGCATGGGACAAGAATAGGCCGCCATGCCCTTTGTAACACAGCACCGATCCATAGAAACGAACAATGCAATCAAACCGCAGGAAAACCTGCAACTATTACAAAACCATGTACCAAGACCTTGCATCCATCTATCAAGAAGATAGGGCCGATGGCTAGAGAGTTTCACATATAGTCCGCCAAGATTCAGATAGAAACCCGAATGGTAGATATAAATTTTGCTACGTTAAACAATATAGGTATTTTCAAAGATTTCAGTGTAATATAACTTTCGCAACCGACCAATAAAATATTTAAATAACCAAAGAAGATGGTATGTAACCTAGATCATTGTAGCCTAGAGTTCTCATTCTAATAACATACCCGTGCCGTTCCAATGAAAACTGGATCTGGACAGGGAAAAGCATGGATTGTGCGTCATTATCTGTAGTACATCCAACCACAGATCTTAGCCATACTTATCTCCTCAATAAGATCAGCCATAGGTGCCGATCGGAAGGGTTTTTGGAACTAAACCACCGAACAAAGTAGAAGCCAAGGCGTCCCGGAAGTTGGTTTGATATGTTCCATGGCTGGAGCAACAATCAATAGATGAAGATCCTTTCCCACGACAAACAGTCCATAGCCGTGATGAATGGTGAATCCTCGAATAAACAAAGCCATGATGTAAAAATCCTAAATACCAAGGGTTTTCATAGGGGTGAGCATTTGATCGAATCGAGCCGAGTCAAAAAAATTTTGAGTTGTTTGAGTTGACGAGTCGTATTTTACAATTCGAACTTAACTTGAAATTTTTTCGAGTCGAGTTTAAGGAATTAGAGTCAAGTTATTCGAGTTTCTATACTAATTTTATTATAATTATTTATAGTATTATGGCAATGATTTTTTCTAATTTTTTGAATTTATCTAACCATATAATAAATATATATGTCAAGTTGAGTTAAAAAATTTCGAGTTATTGGAGTTGACAAGTTGTATTTTACAACTCGAACTTAACTTGAAATTGTTTCGAGTCGAGTCGAGTTTAAGGAATTAGAGTTGAATTATTCGAGTTTCTATATTAATTTATTATAAATTATTTTTAGTATTATGGCAATGATTTGTTCCAACTTTTTTACTTTATCTAACCCCATATATATATATATATATATATTCTTTCATACTATAATTCTATTTTATATATCAAATAAAATCTAAAATTATAAAATATATTCAGAATATTATATTTTAAAAAAAGTATTTTGAGGGTAAAATATTGATGAGAGTATAAATGAGAAAAGGAATTGATGAGAAGAAAGAATTTGTAAACAATTGTAGTCAAAAGACCAAATTGAGTAAAATACAAAGTTAAGGGACTAAATAAAAAAGAGTATATCTTCAGTAAAAAAAATTGAAGTTACATAGGTATTTTGCTGTGGTATATGACAATGTGGTTTAAATTTTGGTGAAAACAGACTTAAAATAAATCACAAATTTGAATAAGAACATTATGAAAACGATTAAATTGAAAAAATAAAAAAAATTAATCAAAAAGTGGAATTGAAAGTACACATGTATTCTAATATGGTTTTAGAGAATGTGACTCAAATTTGGTAAAATAAATGAAGAATTGAAGAAATAAAGAGATTATGAAAAATTAAAGGACTAAATTGAAAAATAAAAAATTTGTTATCAAAAAGAGAAATTGAAAGTACACATGTATTCTACTATGGTTTAGGAGCATGTGACTCAAATATGGTAAAAAAATTGACTTAAAATAAATGACGAATTGAAGAAATAAGGAGATTATGAAAAATTGAAAGACTAGATTGAAAAATAAAAATTTATTATCAAAAAAGATGAATTGAAAGTATACATGTATTCTACTATGATTTAGGAGCATGCAGTTTAAATTTGATTAAAAAATAGACTTAAAATGAAGGAGAAAATGAAGAAATAATGAAATTAGGGACTAAATCATAAAACTATAAAAATACTTGGTCAAAGTTTTGATTTTTCGAGTAACTCGAAAATTCAAAATTTCAACTCGACGCGAACTCGAAAACTGAATTTATAAATCGAGTTAACTCTAATAACTTAAAATTAAAATTGATTTTTCGAGTTGAATATCGTTTTGCTAATCCCTAAGTTTTCATATTCCAAGTGATTCAAAAAACGACAAAGAAGATTTATTGTATTTAAAATATCATGCGACATTCATTCAAAAAATAAAGACATGATTTACGCGTAAATGACAGTTTCTTTTTTCTCTCACAGCCCTCCCTTGTCGGACGGGTGTCATAGCTACTTGTTGACTAAGCACCGAAAGGTGCATATAATAAATGCACCGAAAATGAGTTGTTTTTGTTGATTTTTGGACAATGGCTAAATCATAATTTAGTCAATAAACTTTAGGGTATTTATAAATTAGTCCTTAGGTTTCAACTATAAATACCCTAGCTCATTTAGCTTCAAAATCATCCCAAAGCATTCTAGCTTTCTTCCAATACTAGAGAGAATTTAGAGAGTTTTTTTAGAGTTGTTTTCTCCTTTTTATCGAGAGAGAATTATCATTGTTTTCTCGTTGGTAGATCGAGAGAGGTTGTAATTCCTATTTTCTCATAGTGAAATTCTTCTACCGTTGCCCGTGGTTTTTACCCTATTTTTTTAGGGGTTTTCTACGTAAATTTTGTGTCTCTTTTATCTTCATTTTTATTTTCTCAAATTATCAGTTGCAATTTTGCTCTATCCGATAGCCGTCTTCCGCAACAATTGGTATCAGAGCTAGATTAGAGTGTGTAATATCTGCTTATTGTCTTTGTGGTTGCCACCAAAAGGTGGATCCACCAACATAAGAAAGTAAGAAGTTATTACCCATTCTTTGAAGGTTCCAGAAAACTATTCACGATACTGAAATAGTGGGAGCTATCCGTAAACGAAGCAATGGCAACGAAATTTGATATTGAAAAGTTCAATGGGAGAAATTTCTCATTGTGGAAATTGAAGATGAAGGACATCCTGAGGAAAGACGGTTGTCTAGCAGCTATCAGCGAAAGGCCAGTAGATTTCACAGACGACAACAAATGGATCGAAATGGACGGAAATGCTATGGCAAACTTTCATCTAGCATTAGCAGATGAAGTATTGTCAAGTATCGAGGAGAAGAAGACAGCTAAGGAGATATGGGATCATCTCACCAAACTGTACGAGGCCACATCGTTGCACAATAAAATTTTCCTTAAGAGAAAATTGTACACTCTCCGTATGCCAGAATCTACTTCAGTGACGGAGCACTTAAATACACTGAATACTTTATTTTCTCAGCTTACATCCTTAAGCTGTAAAATAGGAGAACAAGAACGTGCTGAACTTCTACTTCAAAGTCTACCGGATTCGTATGATCAACTCATCATCAACTTGACAAACAGTAATGTCACTAGTCTAGTCTTTGATGATGTTGCAGCTGTTGTTCTACAAGAAGAAAATCGGCGCAAGAACAAGGAAGACAGACAAGTAAATCTGCAAGAAGCAGAAGCATTGACAACGATGACAATGATGAGAGAGAGATCAACAGAACGTAGCCAAAGCAGCAGTCACAAACATGGTAGATCGAAGTCGAGGAGCAAGAAGAATTTAAAGTGTTACAATTGTGGAAAGAAGGGTCATTGATTCGGGAGCAACATATCACATGACCTCAAGAAGAGAATGGTTTCATCATTATAAACCTGTCTCAGGAGGATCTGTTTATAGTTGTAATGATCATGCCTTAGAGATCGTTGGTGTGGGAACCATAATTGAAGATGTATGACGGAACAATTAAAGTTGTTCGAGATGTGCGGCACGTGAAAGGCCTGAAGAAAAATTTATTATCCTACGGATTGTTGGATAATAATGCAAGCAAGATTGAAACACGGAAAGGAATCATGAAGGTGTTCCGTGGAGCGCTTGTGGTGCTGAAAGGCGAAAAAATAGCTGCAAACTTGTACATGTTGAAGGGAGAGACTTTGGTAGAAGAAGAAGCCTCTGTTGCCTCATGTACTTCAGATTTGGCAATGCTATGGCATCAGAAACTTGGACACATGTCAGAACAAGGAATGAAAGTCTTTGTGGAGCAAAAGCTACTTCCAGGCTTAACAAAGGTATCACTTCCTTTGTGTGAGAATTGCATAACAAGTAAGCAGCACCGGTTGAAATTCAACACATCAAATTCTAGAGGCAAAAGTGTTCTAGAATTGGTTCACTCTAACGTATGGCAAGCACCAGTAACGTCCCTAGGTGGAGCAAAATACTTTGTCTCATTTATTGATGACTACTCCAGGAGATGTTGGGTGCACCCTATTAAGAAGAAGTCAGACGTGTTTTCAACTTTCAAAAACTTCAAAGCACGGGTGGAACTTGATTCTGAAAATAAGATCAAGTGTTTCAGAACAGATAATGGAGGAGAATACACAAGTGAAGAATTTGATGACTTTTGCAGGAAAGAAGGCATCAAAAGACAGTTCACAGTGGCGAACACTCCTCAACAAAATGGAGTGGCAGAGCGGATGAACAAAACCTTGTTAGAAAGAACAAGAGCAATGTTGAGGGATGCAGGCCTAGAAAAATCATTCTGGGTAGAAGCAGTCAATACCGCCTGTTATTTGGTGAATCGAGCTCCATCAACTGCAATAGAGCTGAAGACACCAATGGAGATGTGGACTGGTAAACCAGTTGATTATTCAAACTTTCATGTATTTGGAAGTATTGTGTACGTGATGTACAACGCCCAAGAAATTTCAAAGCTGGATCCAAAATCCAGGAAATGCAAATTCTTGGGGTATGTTGATGGAGTAAAGGGGTATCGCTTGTGGGATCCCACTGCTCGCAAAGTGATCATTAGCAGGGATGTTATCTTTGTAGAAGATAAGCTACAAAGAAAAGAAGACGATGATAACACTGAAAAGTCAGAGACTACTCAGATACATATGGAAAAAGAGTTTGAAGAAGGAGATTCTTCTGAAACAGAACCAGCACATGATGAACAAGAACCAGAGAGTTCTGAATCTCCAACAACTCGTCAATCAGATCGTGTGAGAAGACGTCCCAATTGGCACTCATATTATGTTATATAAGGTAATATTGCATACTGTCTTTTAACAGAGGACGGTGAGCCGTCAACATACCAGGAGGCAATAAACAGCTCAGATGCTTCACTGTGGATGATGGCGATGCAAGAAAAAAACGAAGCCCTTCATAAAAATAATACATGGGACCTTGTGCCACTACCACAAGGAAGGAAGCCAATTGGTAACAAATGGGTCTTCAAAATCAAGCGAAATGGTGACGATCAAGTTGAGAGGTATCGTGCAAGACTGGTGGTCAAAGGATATGCTCAAAAAGAAGGTATTGATTTCAATGAAATATTTTCTCCTGTGGTTCGACTAACAACAGTTCGAGTAGTTTTGGCAATGTGTGCTACATTGGACTTACATCTAGAGCAGCTAGATGTTAAAATAGCTTTTCTTCTTGGAAATCTTGAAGAAAAGATTTATATGCTCCAACCTGAAGGTTTTGAAGAAGACGAAAAGAAGAACTTGGTTTGCAGGTTGAACAAATCTCTATACGGTCTAAAGCAGGCGCCGAGGTGTTGGTATAAGAGATTTGATTCCTTGTGCTTATTTCAAAAGGTCTGGTGATAACGATTTTGTTATATTGCTGTTGTATGTGGATGACATGTTGGTTGCAGGACCCAACAAAGATCATATTGAAGAATTGAAGGCACAACTGGATAGGGAATTTGAAATGAAGGACTTGGGATCAGCAAACAAGATTCTAGGGATGCAAATTCACCGAGACAGAAGCAATAGGAAGATTTGGCTTTCACAAAAGAATTACTTGAAGAAAATCTTATCACGATTTAGCATGCAAGATTGTAAGCCAATTTCTACCCCTCTTCCTATTAACTTCAAATTATCCTCCAGTATGAGTCCTAGCAGTGAAGAAGAGAGGATGGAGATGTCTCGAGTACCGTATGCATCAGTAGTGGGAAGTTTAATGTTCGCTATGATATGCACAAGACCAGACATTGCACAAGCAATGAAAGTGGTTAGTCGATACATGGCGAATCCAGGCAAAGAGCATTGGAATACAGTAAAGAGGATCCTGAGATACATCAAAGGGACCTCAAATGTTGCATTATGTTATGGAGGATAAAACTTACTAGTTAATGGGTATGTAGATTCTGACTATGCAGGGGATTTGGATAAAAACAAATATACTACAGGATATGTGTTCAAAGTTGCTGGTGGAGCTGTAAGCTGGGTTTCAAAATTACAGTCAGTTGTGGCTACATCCACAACAGAAGTAGAATATGTAGCAGCTACACAAGCCAGTAAAGAAGCAATTTGGTTGAAGATGCTATTGGAAGAGCTTGGGCACAATCAAGAGTATGTCTCTCTGTTTTGTGACAGTCAAAGCGCTTTGCATCTAGCAAGGAATCCAGCATTTCATTCAAGGACAAAGCACATATGAGTTCAATATCATTTCATTCGTGAAAAGGTGGAAGAAGGGACGGTAGATATACAGAAGATCCATACCAAAGACAACATAGTAGATTTCATGACGAAGGCGATCAACGCTGATAAATTTACTTGGTGTTGATCCTCTTGTGGCCTGTCAGAGACGTAAGCAACATGATGGTACAAGGTAGAAAGAATGGTGTGAAGATATGATTGTTCCAATCAAATCTTCAAGTGGAATATTGTTGACTAAGCACTGAAATGTGCATATAATAAATGCACCGAAAAATGAGTTGTTTTTGTTGATTTTTGGACAATGGCTAAATCATAATTTAGTCATTAAACTTTAGAGTATTTACAAATTAGTCCTTAGGTTTCAACTATAAATACCCTAGCTCATTTAGCTTCAAAATCATCCCAAAGCATTCTAGCTTTCTTCCAATACTAGAGAGAATTTAGAGAGTTTCTTGAGAGTTGTTTTCTCCTTTTTATCGAGAGAGAATTATCATTGTTTTCTCGTTGGTAGATCGAGAGAGGTTGTAATTCCTATTTTCTCATAGTGAAATTCTTCTACCGTTGCCCGTGGTTTTTACCCTATTTTTTTAGGGGTTTTCCACGTAAATTTTGTATCTCTTTTATCTTCATTTTTATTTTCTCAAATTATCAGTTGCGATTTTGCTCTATCCGATAGCCATCTTCCGCAACACTACCGTCACCGGGTGTGTCTTTTCTCGTCCAGTGCTGGTGTTGCTTTTGGTTCTGGTATGTGCAGTTTCTCATTTTCGCTAAAATTATCTTGGAACAGTTATTGGTCCATGGGTTTGGTATCTTTTCAGAACATCTGTTGCTTTCCTTGTCATTCTCCTTCGGGTAGGCCCCTTTTCCAATCAGTTCTTTATCTGAACATTGGGTTTTTGTTAGTGGCCACGCCTGAACGTGGGTGGTTGTTTGTATTATGGCACCTGCAATTACACGTATTTTCTTTATCTCCTGGTAAAACTCTTGGTTACCTTGTTATGTATTGGGATTGTATAGCGGTTTCAAGGATTGTTCTTCTAATGATTTATTGCGGTCACAGTCTACTCTCTCTTATTTGTAAAATGGCAGACCAGGTTAACCACCGTCTCAATAATTTACTATTTTCAGAAGACGAGGTCGGGGATGTGTTACAACTTGGTTCTTCCTCCACTGGGGCTAACCCTTCTCTTGAAATATGGCTCTTGGGGTTCATACATTCTTCTGGTTCTATGGAGACTAATATGGTTATTAGAGTATTCTGTAGTATCTGGCGTGTTCTTCTCGGGTGAATGACATTTGATGCTTAGGGGACCGTTGTTTCTTATTCAAGTTTGCCTCTGATCGCCAATTTGTTATTGATAGATTGCCATGGACTTTCAACGGTGAATTGTTGTCTATTCTGTCGTATGATCTGTTGTGTAGCCCCACAGATTATGTCTTTAACTCCATGACTATATGTGTGCGTATATATGATGTCCCACTGGGGTGGATGCCTGAATCTATGGGCATGCTTATTGTGTGACTGCTTGGTAAACCGTTAGCCATTGATTTACGGCCGGTGGCAGGTCAAATGGGCTCATACTTAAGGCTTCATGTCGATTTGGATCTTGCAAAACCTCTTCGGTGATGTTTGTCCATTGGTTGTCGTGCGGATGGACGGCCAGGATTCTGCTTGATTAAATATGAGCGTCTTCTGAATTTTTGTTTCCGTTGTGGTATAGTAGGGCATACTGTTAACTCATAATCAGAAGCTTGATTCTTCAGGACTGGATGATCAGTTTGGTGAATGACTCAGAGTTTCATCCTCGTCTGGCCTTGGTTCAAATCCTCAGCCTAGGCCGAGCATTGTGTTAGTCGATGCCCCATCATCGTCCAACCATCCCACAGGCTTGATTTGTACTTAAGCTCTGGCACCTCTGATCTCATCGGGACTGTCTGCTGACATGCTTCTCCCTTTAGTTCGTTCATGCAAGAGGCTGGGGCCAACGTTAACACTGATGATGCTTCTCCATCTACTAAACGCAGGCGTATAACTTCTACTAACCAGGCTGCTATGGGTTAGGTTAAGGATGTTCCTATTTCCGAGGATGATGTTCCGACGGAGGCTGATATTCAGCCCCGTCAATCAATTTGAAAATCTTATATTGGAATTGTCGAGGGCATAGGAACCCTCGAACAGTTCAAGCGTTAGAACATTTAACTGCTCGACAAGATTCTGACCTACTCTTCCTTTGTAAATCAAGACTGCAACGGCATAGAATTGAGTCACTTAAGTAGTGTTTAGGAATGGTGGGTTATTTTTATGTGGCCAATGATTCTTGTATTGGTCTTATCTTCTTATGGAAGTCTTCTATCACAGTTCAATTGCAATCGTATTCCAATCTACATATTGATGCGACTGCCGGTGTAAATGAAGTCAAATTTTGTTTCTCTGGGATTCATGGTTTTAGTGACCGACGTCACCACCCTCATACATGGGCTCTGCTTGATCGTCAAAGATTTCAGTCCTCCCTTCCTTGGATAATATGTGGTGATTTTAACGAAATATTTATCGACTTTGAGAAGTCTGGTGGTTGACGTCGAAATCGCGCTGACATTGAAGCATTTAGGGATGCACTTCGTCGCAATGATCTTTGGGATATGAGACCTACTCCAGGATGGTTTACATGGAACAAGGGTAGCTCTTCTTTGGTCCGTATTTGTGAAAGGTTAGACCGATTTGTTTTGACTCCGTCTTGACGCCAATACAGTCCATGGTGCAGCACAAAAATATCTTACGATTTCATCAATGATCTAAGTATGAAAAATTGAATTCGGGAGGAATGATGTGAAATTCACCTCAGATTCTTGGAATAATAGTGAATCAACAGTTCTTTCACAACCAAATCAAAATCTTAAGCCTCCATGAAAAAATGTCTCAGCCTCTACTCAGTTCACTGAGAGAGGCCATTTTGTTTATTTTTATAATGTTGTTGCCTTTAATTTCAAATTTTATTAAAATAAATATAATTACTCTAATTATATCCTTTTAATATTTTATTTAGCATGTTTTAATATTATATATATATATATATATATATATATATATATATATATGTCAATCATACATTTTATTCATGTACAATAAAATTGTACATGTATAACGCATTTATTATTTGCTTATCTTAACCCTGGGTTGTGACCCTATAGGTTACTGTAACGTGAGTAGTAATATTAGAATCATTCTAATATTACAAACAATGAGTGACATCTAGAAATATATTATTATCATCTAAGTTACAAGAAGTCATGATTCGACATAACCTCTTCGTGGCTAACTCCTTTATGTATTATATCATTTTGTCCTTTATAGCTAGAATAGGCACAAGTCCTGAAATAGTCACACTTGTATAGCATGTCTAATGTTTCTTGATATCTACAATAGACTATAATAAATGAACGACATATTCATGCATTGATTTTGACATTTCTACATCAATGACAACTCATTGTCATCAATCAACAACATGTTAGCCTTAAATGTATTATTATTGTCCATGCTCATAATAATACTTGACTAAGGACCTTTCAATAATAATTATATTATTATATGGACATTATTATCTTCTAGTATATCAATACAATCATCACATGATTGGTCTTTAGGCATACTCTAACACATTGTGACCTCGTGCCTCCATTTCCAGTGAATTTTGTCCACCATCAGTCCAATGCATCGTGATCGATTGGGAGGTAGTGTACCTGTAGAATTTTCAACTACATATGGGAATAGTGGCATGGCTCTAATTCTTGTGGGTGAATTCATGTTACCCAACTCACCTTCAAGGAATGACACTCTCGGGAGGTAGTGTACCTGTAGAATTTTCAACTACATATAGGGATATTATCACGACTCTAATTCTTGTGGGTGAATTCATGTTATTCAACACATCTTCAAGGAATGACACTCTCATTCAACAAGTGTTTCAACCCTCTGATGACTGATGAACTACTTGCCTAGCTAAAGCACAGAGAAATATTTCAGTAAATGTAATTCATTAAGCTTCATTGATTTACATTGAAAACTTAAGGTCTATTTATACAACTCATCACCTATAACAGATGCATAACAAACTCTTAACAACACACCTAACTATAACAGAAAATTCCAACATGCACACGCAATTCTCAACACAAACGTAGTGCTCAACAACCTCATACAATTCATATCACCTCAGCAAGTAGTGCTTACTTCACTCACACTCAACCTTATTAGCTAACATTCTCTCGTCTTTCTTCTTCTTCTTCTCTTTTTTTTAACATGGATGGACATGAAGTCTGTCTCTAAATACTTGAAATGGCGCCTTTGTCAAAGGCTTAGTAAATCTATCAGCAAGCTGAAATTCAGCAGGTACATAGCTCACCCTTAGACAACCTGCTGCAACCTTCTCTCTAACAAAGTGTATATCAAGATCAACATGCTTTAACTTCGCATGATATACGGGATTAGAAGACATGGAGACTGCACTTGTATTATCACACCAAATAATGGGATTATCCAATGACTTTTAGCCTAAATCACTCAATAAGGCAGCAATCCATGTTACCTCTGCAGCAGCTTCTGCAATACTACAATATTCAGCTTCCATTGTTGAACGAGACATCGTTTTTGCTTTATTGAGGCCCTGGTAACTAAATTGTTACCAAGAAACACTCCATAGCCAGTCATTGATCGCCTATCTCCAGCATCACCAGCCCAATCAGCATCTAAAAATGCCTTTACACACAGTCTGGTATCCTCAGCCGAGAACAGTAAACCATAGTCCAATGTGCCAGCCAGATAGCGTAAAATACGCTTAATAGCTATCAAATGTTCTTCGCACAGTGCTTGCATGAATTGAGCCACCCTATTAAATAAGAAAGCAATATCAGGTCACATATGGCAAACATATAGCAATGCACCAACAATGCTACGATATTCACGTGCATTAGATAAAAACGTACTCCCTTTTCCTGACCCTTTCAAGGATTCTATCATAGGGGTGCATGTTGGAGTGGCTCGAAGCACGTATGTTTTTTCCAGCAATCCCAGAATATACTTTCTCTAGCTACGAGCTAATTCATCACCTTTCCTCTTGACTTCAATACCAAGAAAAAATGAAAGTTCCCCAAGATCTTTGAGGGAAATTTTTGTTCAGCATTTGCACAACAATATTAATATCATCATTTGAGCTGCTAGTAATTATTATGGCATCTACATATACTAAAAGATAGGTGCATAACCGTTCACAACATGAACAAATAATGAGGCATCAGCTCATGAATTTATAAAGCCAAACTCAAGCAGACTGTTTTTAAGCTTTTCATTCCAGTTTCATGGAGTCTGTCAAAGCCCATACAAGGCTTTTATGCAGCTTACACACTAAAGGAGATCCACCAGAGTCAAATTGTTCAAAACCTAGGGGTGTTGCATATAAACGTCTTCAGCCATATCACCATTCAGGAAGGCATTATTAACATCTACTTGTCTTAGTGACCAGCCCTTTGTAACTGCAAGCACAACATAAATAGTTGCAAATTTAACAACTGGCCTAATGTATCGAGAAAATCATGACCAGGAATCTATGAAAAACCCTTAGCAACTAACCGAGCTTATAACAATGAACAGAACCATTAGCATTCCTTTTAAGCTTAAACATCCATTTACAACCTACAAGACTCTTATCTCTTGGCATCTTAACCAAACTCCAGGTTTTGTTCTGAACCAAAGCTGAATATTCAGCATTAACCGCAGCTGCCTAGTTGGGTGACATCAAGGCATCATGAACATTAGATGGAACACTATCACAAAGGATACTAGAGTATACCTTTGGCTTGTAAATGCCACATTTACTGCGAGTCAACATGGAGTGGTGATTGGCAGTTGAACCCTGCACAGAACCATTAGGTGCAATAGTTTCTCCTTGAGATGAAGAGTCACCATGAGCTTCACTATTACAAAGTGACTCATTGGAGACCTTAAGGCCATTAGGCGAGCCAATAGAATCAGCTACAGAATCTTCAGATCACAAGCAGAAGCCTGCTGACCTCCAGACGTCTCAAGAGCTACATCACCCAATCTACAAATATCCATTACAATATCAAGAGGTTGACTAGTCATACCAGAAGATTCACAAGTATTATTGTTGCTCTCTGCTGCAAAAGGGAACTGCCACTCATCAAACTTTACATGCAGAGACACATAAACTTGACCATTTAACCCAAGACACAAAAACCTTTATGTTGAGGACTAACACCGAGAAATTTACATGGATGCGATCTAAACTCCAATTTATGAAGATTGTAAGGTCGTAGATATGGGAAATACCTACAACCAAATACTCTCAGCAAAGTATAGTCAGGTTTCTTATGAAACAATGACTCAAATGGAGATATTCCTTGCAAGCCTCTTGTTGGCAATATGTTAATAAGATGTACTGCCATTACTGTAGCATAAACCCAAAACTTAAGAGGCATAGATGCTTGAGCAAGGAGTACTAGGGAAAGTTCAATGATATGCCTATGTTTCCTTTCTACAATGCCATTTTGCTCAAATGTGTGGACAAGTTAATCGATGCAAAATACTAGTTGTTAGAAGAACTTTAAAAAACTACGAAACTCTCCTCCCCAATCACTCTGCACAACTTGTATTTTCGAATCAAACTGTGTACAAACAAGTTACTGAAACAACTAGAAAGCATGAACTACCTGTGACTTATCATTTAGCAAATACAGCCATGTGTGATGTGTGCATGCATCGACAAAAGTCACATAGTACTTGTAACCTTTTGAAACCACAGGTGAAAGTCCCCATAGATCAGTGTAGATTAATTGAAATGGAGCAGTATAAACTGTATCTGAAGCATTAAAAGGGAGCCTATGGATTTTGCCCATATGACAAGCAACACATTGTTCATTCAAATTCTTATCAACTATATGAAGTAATTTGTAAACTTGCTCTAGGGTCCCATGTACAGGATACCCTAGACACCTATGCCAAAGTTCATACAATTTATTTGAACCAAGTGCAGAATAAGCTTCTACCTGACTACTACTTGTAGCATCAGCATCCATTTGAAAAAGTAAAGACTGCCTCGTTCTTCACCTTGCAAAAGAAGTTCACCATGTTGGTAATGGTCAATCCCACATAGTATTGGAAACACTATTGGGAATGGGTATTTATGGTTTGGATTTCCCACTTCCTTGTTGAGTGAAAGAGAACAAGGGGACTCTCACGCACCGCCGCCGCCGCCATCCGTCTCGGCTCGGCTCATGGTCGTGGTCGTGGTAATACGTGTCTTCGACACGTCTGCGCGGATACTATCTTTTTAGAGAAAATTCTTGAGGAATTTCTCTTTGAAAGAAACAAATGCAAAATGTGAAAGATTTCAACTGATATTTATAGGCTGCTGAGGACTGTTTAAATTCAAATGATAACAACTGGTTTATGAGTTATCAGAAATTAAACAGTTTTTTCCTAAATTAAATCAAAAAACTAAGATGTATCTGGACTGATTTCCAGCTTTGTACAAAGGGGACAAACTGTTAATATCAGGAGTTACATTGATTTAATTTTAGGAGTTACATGATATAATATCAGGAGTTATAACAGCTGAATAATGATGCAATGAACCTAGACTATTTTTGAGTCAGGTTCATATAAACATTTCAGCTGTTACAAAGAATGATTTTAATCCTGATTTTTTTATATGGGCGATTTTAACCCTATTTCTAGCCTATAAATAGAGAGTTGAATTCAGCTTCTCAACTTACTCTCAACATTTCAGAATTCACTCTCCAAGTGTTTTCTAAATATTCTCTCTGTGTGCTTTCCGATAAGAAGAGCAATACCACCAGCAGTCCACTCCGGTTTCGGGTGTACGAAATTCGGAGCGACCATGTTAACCTCGGGGGACGTTCTGCCTACTACAGCGATTACACACATCGGGGCGAATTCGTTTCTAAGGCAGTGGTTGTACCACGACACAGTTTACGAATCTGTTCCTTTTCAATTATTGTTTATCTTTTCTGTCAGTGATAACGGTGTGCTTTTGTAGTCTATTTTACCAACAATTTAGAAACGAATTCTATATACTGCAATCATGTTAACACCTTTGAGCAAACTGGTACCCGATCTTTCCAAGCTCGATGCACTTGATGAACGAATTATAGAAGGTGGTCCCAAAGAATCCTGATATTCTTCGAGCAACTTGATCTTGACTACGTGCTGCTCAAGCCACTACCTACCTTGCCGCCAACCCCAGCTACCGGTAATGATGCGGATATAGTTCTGAATGATGATTCCTTAGCAACTGCCGCCACAACTTATCTACCTACAAGAAATATGAGAAAGATAACAAAACAGTACGAGGACATCTTCTCAGTCACATGTCAAATAAACTATTTGATATGTTTCTTAGAGAAAGGAGTACCAAGACAATATGGGACACTCTCGAGAAAAAGTATGGTGCGGACAATGCAGGCATCAAGAAGTACGTTGTCAGCGAATGGCTCAAATTCCAGATGACAGACGACAAGCCGATAATGGATCAAGTCCATGACTATGAAAATTTAGTCGTCAACATCATCGTCGAAGGGATACAAATGTGTGAGGTGCTGCAAGCCAATCATCTCATTGAGAAGTTGCCTAAGTCTTGGTCTGACTACCGCAACTCTCTTAAGCATAAGAAGAGAGAAATTTCGCTTGAAGAGCTCGTGGACCATATGAAGATTGAAGAAGCCAGCTGTTTAAAAGATAAGCTTACTAATTCTATGAGTAATTTATCTTTTAGAGCTAACTTGATTGAGTCTAAATTTAAGAAGATCATGAAACGTGGGAATCAAGACAAGAAGACGAAACCTCAGAAGGCTGCCGACTTCAAGAAGTTAGGAAAGGTCAAACCTAAAGGAAAGACTCAAGTGTTATGTCTGTGATTTACCCGTCCACAAAGCTTACCAATGCCAACACAGCTCAGACAGCTAGAATGATAACAAGCCACAGATGCACATTGTAGAAGAAGATGATGAGATCATTGCTGTAGTGGTCTCAGAAATCAACCTGGTGGAAAACAGTTCGGAATGGGTTGTTGACACTGGCGCTTCAAAGCATTTCTACGCAAGGAATGAGTTTTTCACTGAATTTGAGGATGGGAACGTAGGAGAACATGTGTACATAGGGAACTCTAGCAGCTCTGAAGTGCTAGGCAAAGGCAAAGTTTTACTCAAGCTGACCTCTGGTAAAACTCTGGCTTTAAATAATGTTCTGTATGTACCTGCCTTGCGTATAAATTTGATAAGTGGTGGGCTTCTGAATAAAGCAGGCATTAAGTTAGTTTTTGAGGCATATAAACTTGTACTTTCCCAAAATGGTGATTATGTTGGGAAAGGGTTTTTAAGTAATGGTTTATTTGTCATAGAAACTTAATTTAATGAAAATAAAACTACCACTTCTGCTTATATTGTTGAATCCATTGATATGTGGCATTCTAGATTAGGACACGTGAATATTCATGCTTTTAAGAAATTGATAAATATGAATGTTCTGCCTAAACTAGACACAACTAGCTTTAACAAATGTGAGATTTGTGTAGAAGCTAAGCATACTAGACCTCACTTTAAGATTGTTTCTAATAGAAAGACTGAACTGTTAGAACTTATTCATACTGATCTAGCATATTTTAGAAACACTGAAAGTAAAAGAGGAAAACACTACTACATAACTTTTGTAGATGATTATTCAAGATATACAAAAGTTTATCTCCTAAGGACTAAAGATGAAGCTGAAAAATTCTTTCTTATTTATAAGGAAGAAGTTCAAAATCAGTTAAATAGGATAATCAAACGGGTTAGATCTGATAGAGATGGTGAATATGGATCCAATTTCTTAAAAGATATTTGTGAAAATAATGGCATAATTCATGAAACTTCAGCCCCCTATTTTCCTCAACAGAATGGTATAGCCGAAAGGAAAAATAGAACTTTAAAAGAGATTATGAATTTTTACTTATAAGTTCAGGGTTATATGATAATATGTGGGGGAAGCCATTCTATCGGCAACTCATTTCTTGAACCGAGTTTCTCATAAGAAATTAGATTCTACCCCATATGAATTATGGAAAGGATACGCTCCTAATTTACAATACCTGAAAGTGTGCGGGTGTCTGGCCAAAGTGGGTTTGCCAAACTTTAAGAAGTCCACCATTGGACCTAAAATCGTTGATGTAGTGTTATAGGGTATGCTAAAAATAGTGATGCATACAGATTCATGCTTTTACAAGATTATTCTATTTGTGAGTCAAGAGATGTTGTTTTCTTTGAAAATGCCTTTCCTTTAAAGGAACCGAGATTAAATGTTGAAAAACAAATAGAATATATATCATCCAGTTCTTCTAGTATTCCTACTAGGTTTTCTCAAGAAAATGATTTCGAGCCTAGAAAAGTAAAAGGCAAAGAGTTGAAACCTCTTTTGGACCAGACTTTATTACTTCCTTTATTTCTGAGATAAATGATTTAGACTCCATTTCCGATCCTATAGCTCAAATTTTTCTGTTAGATGAGGATCCTAAAACTTTTGAAGGAGATATAAGATCTATCGATGCTAGTTTCTGAAAAGTTCTATTAATGATGAACTAGAATCAATAATGTCTAATCATACTTGGGAATTAGTTGACTTGCCTAAGGGATTCAAACCATCTACAATAAATGGGTCTTCTGGAAGAAACTGAGGCCAGATGGTTCGATTCAACGGTACAAGGCAAGGTTAGTTGTCAAAGGGTTCACTCAAAGGTTTGGTTTAGACTACTTTGATACATACTCTCCTGTTACGAAAATATCAACGATTCATGCATTATTTGCGCTAGCCTCTATTCATAAGTTACAGGTACATCAAATGGATGTTAAGACTGCTTTCTTGAATGGGGATCTAGATGAGGAGATTTACATGGAGCAGCCACAAGGCTTTGAAGCACCTGGTATGGAAGGGAAAGTCTGTAGACTTAAGCATGCTCCTAAACAGTGGTATGAGAAATTCCATAAAACTATTCTTAGTTTTGGTTTTGTTGTGAATGGTTCAGATGCTTGTGTGTATTCGAAGATGTTTGACACTAAATGTGTAATCATAAGCCTGTATATTGATGACATGTTGATTTTCAGTTTTAACATCGAGCCCATTAACAAAGTTAAGAGTTTCTTGTCCACTAAGTTTGAGATGACTGATTTGGGAGAAGTTGATGTAATATTAGGAGTCAAAGTTACCAAAACTAAAAAGGATTTTCTTTAAGTCAAGCACATTATATAGAGAAAGTGCTAAATAAATTTGACAATTTTGATGTTGTCCCTATTCGAACTCCTTATGACCCTAGCATACATCTTGTTAAGAATAAATGAAGTAGCATTTCCCAAACTGAATATGCTAAATTAATCGGAAGCTTAATGTTCTTAATGAATTATACTCGGCCTGATATTGCGTATACTGTGAGTAGACTGAGTAGATATACTCATAATCCGAGTGGTGAACACTAGATTTCTCTTAAACGCTTACTGAAGTATCTTAAGGGTACTTTGGATTGGAAACTTGAGTTCGTTGGCTTTCCTGCGGTACTGGAAGGATATTGTGATGCCAACTGGATTTCTGATAATGATGAGGTAAGCACTACGAGCGGGTATGTTTTTACTTTGGGTGGAGCAGCGATCTCGTGGAAATCATCAAAGCAGACTTGTATTGCTCGTTCTACCATGGAGTCAGAGTTTATAGCTTGTTAGCAGATATTATGTTGTGGGGAAGACAGAATTCTCTAGTTTCATTATTGTGTGATTCACAAGCTGCGATATGTGTGGCTAAGAACCAAGCTTACAATGGTAAGAAAAGACACATTCACATAAGACATGAATCAGTTAGACACTTAATAAAGAATGGAATGCTCTCTTTAGAGTATTTGAAGTCAGAAAGGAACCCAGTAGATCCGCTTACCAAAGGATTAAGTCAGAAGTTGGTCCTAGATTCGTCGAGGGGGATGGGTCTTAAGCCCATTGGTTGAGGAATTCATGGTGGATACCTAACTTAGTTATCTAAGTTCCATGTGGTCAAACGAAACCATGGAAAGACTCATAGTGCACATTCCTACTGCCTATCCCTATGACGAATAATGTGCATGCCCAGCATGAGCTTAAGTGCTCTTAATAAATTCATAGCCCAGGCTTTGGGTGGTCTTAGTGAGAAAGACTTGATGAATTTACTGATTTTGGCTGAATATCTATTCTTAATAAGTTCATAACCCATAGTGAGTGGGTATTCCTAAGTGAGAAGGAAATAATGAACTTACAGACAGAAAGGTTGAGTTTGTTAAACTCTTAATAAATTCAAATCCAAGTATTTGGATGGTTCTAGTGAGAAGGACTTATTGAATTTACCGATAAATAAGGTTGAATATTTATTCTTAATGACTTCTTAGCCCAGAGTTTGGGTGGTTCATTTATAATGAACTTGAAGAAAGTCACCATACCCTTTGTGAGGTTGAGCTATTAATAAAGCTCTTAATTATTTCATATCCCTTTTTAAGGGTGGTTTATGTTGAGATAAATTTGATGAAATAACCTATGTAAGTGAGAAGGGTTAGTCGCCTTCTATGAAAAATGTTGGGCCATTTTTCTAGCACACTTACTAGAATCCTGAGGTAAGATGGCCAAATATATACTTGTGTATATATATATCTTACACATCGAGGACTCAGGTGGATGAAGGGGTTAGTTGTGTGTTATGAGTTTACCCCCATCTTAGAAAGTTCCAGACTAGTTTCACTTATCTAAGAGAAGGATTGCTCATCATCACTATGTACTAGTTCCAGATACGTTCACTAGTGCTTAAGCAACTAATCGTGTTATTGCTCTTCTGGAAAGTTTGTTTTCGAGTTTCAGAAGAATTCTTTCGCATTAGTGGGGGATTGTTGGTAAAGCTCAATCCCACATAGTATTGGAAACACTATTGGGAATGGGTATTTATGGTTTGGATTTCCCACTTCCTTGTTGAGTGAAAGAGAACAAGGGGGACTCTCGCGCACCGTCGCCGCCGTCTGTCTTGGCTCGACTCAGCACGGCACGGCATGACTCGGCTCGGCTCGGATCGTGCTCGTGGTCGTGGTCGTGGTAATACGTGTCTTCGACACGTCCGCGCGGATACTATCTTTTTAGAGAAAATTCTTGAGGAATTTCTCTTTGAAAGAAACAAATAGAAAATGTGAAAGATTTCAGCTGATATTTATAGGCTACTGAGGACTGTTTAAATTCAAATGATAACAACTGGTTTATGAGTTATCAGAAATTAAACAACTTTTTGCTAAATTAAATCAAAAAACGTTAAGATGTATCTGGACTGATTTCCAGCTTTGTACAAAGGGGACAAGCTGTTAATATCAGGAGTTACATGATATAATATCAGGAGTTATAACAGTTGAATAATGATGCAATGAACCTAGACTATTTTTGAGTCAGGTTCATATAAATGTTTCAGCTGTTACAAAGAATGATTTTAATCCTGATTTTTTTATATGGACGATTTTAACCCTATTTCTAGCCTATAAATAGAGAGCTGAATTCAGCTTCTCAACTTACTCTCAACATTTCAGAATTCACTCTCCAAGTGTTTTCTAAATATTCTATCTGTGTGCTTTCCGATAAGAAGAGCAATACCACCAGCAGTCCACTTTGGTTTCGGGTGTATGGAATTCAGAGCGACCGTGTTTACCTCGGGGGACGATCCGCCTACTACAGCGATTACACACATCGGGGCGAATTCGTTTCTAAGGCAGTGTTTATACCACGACACGGTTTACGAATCTGTTCCTTTTCAGTTATTGTTTATCTTTCCTTTCAGTGCTAACGGTGTGATTTTGCAGTCTATTTTACCAACACACCAGACCGTTCATCTCGAACACAGCAACTTGTAGCTCAAAACTCAGGCGGAGGTTGCAACAAACCGGTTAACAACCGCTCAAGCCGATGAATCCTAACTTGTACCTCGAGAGACCCTTTAAAATGCTCGTAACTTGTTCTGCTGTGGAGATGGCACTATCACATGACGCCAACGCATCACAAACCTCCTTGATCCGAGTCAAATAGGTTCTCATGATGTCATCTCCTTTATTGAGTGACTGAAGCTTATAATCGAGGCTGCTGACTGTGGTGGTAGAACGATTTGCAAAAAATTGAAAAACCTTGTTCCAAACAACCACTGTTGTCTCCGTCCCAACAAACTGAGAAAGCAAACGGGGACTGATTGTTGACAGTAGCCACGAAGCAAGTGCACTATCTTGTGCCACAAAATCATCATATAGATCATTTGGCATAGATTCACCACTCGTACCAACTACAAACTCAGGCAGAGGTTGCAACGAACCGGTTAACAACCGCTCAAGCCGATGACTCCTAACGATCAACGAGACTTGCTGCTTCTAGAGTAGGAAATTAGATTCATCGAGAATAACATTGACCTTTTTTGTGTGTAAAGGACTTGGCTATTAAAGAATTCATCTCCTGCAACAGCTGAAGCAGTGAAGCACAGTATAATCTTAGGATCGGAAAGCGAATGATAACATGATGAACTACTTGCCTAGCTAAAGCACAGAGAAATATTTCAGTAAATGTAATTCATTAAGCTTCATTGATTTACATTGAAAACTTAAGGTCTCTTTATAAAGCTCATCGCCTATAACAGACACATAACAAACTCTTAACAGCACACCTAACTATAACAGAAAATTCCAACATGCACATGCTATGCTCAACAACCTCATACAATTCATACCACCTCAGCAAGCAGTGCTTACTTCACTCACACTCGACCTTATTAGCTAACAATGCCACAACTATATTAAATTGTCCAATTACTTCAGTCCATGGTGATCGTTTTTTATGGCAAAACCATTCTTCAGGCTCATATTTTGTCCATTCGGCATACACTTGGCTAACTCGAAATCATGGCCAAACTTCTGTGGCCTCTCAATTATGGCTAGTCCTAACTTTCCTCCGTGCTCTACAAAGAGTCTGTTTGTTCAGGTGGCGTGCTGCCCATGACGCTTTGCCAGTGGGTTGCTGATAGGAGTTGTCCTTTGTGTGGAATGGCATCCGAAAATGTGTTACACGCTCTCCGGTACTGTATGGAGGTTTTACCGATTTTTTCCTTGGCTGGATTACCTTCCTTTATTATCTCTGGGACTTTTGATTCATGCGAGCAATGGTTACAATCAATGATGACGTTATTGATCCGATATTAAATTGAACAGGAAAACAATCGATGCAATAATCACCCGACTCAAAAATTGACACGACCTGATACCCGACCCCATCTGATACACCATACACCCGAACTAGGTACGAACCAGATTCGATCTGATCTAAAAAAAATTAAACCGAATTTAATCTAAACATGAAATGACCCGACCCGAAATGACCCGACCCAAACCCGATCCGAATGACACGTTTGTCACCTCTACCTATGTTCAGTCTATACAACAAACATTTATATTTAATTGAAACATAAAATAAGAAAGAATACCAAAAAGAATTTTTTATTTTTTTTCATTTGTGTTTTGAAAAGTTGACAATACAGGCAATTATAAATGCACTGCCTAAAATAGCATCTATATTTTTGTTCAAAGGGAAATAAAAATATTATGGTTACACACCCGGTGGGACTCAAACCCATTAGGCCATGGGTGCTGATGAACATCTAAAAACGCAATACTGAAAGATTTTAGGAATAGTGTTGCTCAAATAATTAAATTGACAAATTAGAAAAAATAAATTGTGGGTTTACAATTTAATCATATAAATAGAAAATGAAATTAATAGTGAAAAAATACGAATAAACTAAACTTTCCATTGTATCGAGCTTTTTACATTGATACGAGCTCCTGGGTAGTATGATATAACGCAATAATTCTGGTGCGGTTTAAAATATAAACCGAAAACTTTTTTTAAGAAAAGGATAAAGATAATTTAATAAATAATTGGTGAAATTTTTTTATTTCTTTGAAGTGATTACAAAATAGTATATGTTAGAAATATTTTCAATCGTTTTACAAAATAATGTGTTTGAGCCCAAAATCTCTAAAAATAACAACCGTAATCTATGAACTTACTTGATTGATAAACTTTTAAATTTCAATAAATCAATTATTCATTTTTTTTAAATGAAACGTCAGCTATATAATATAATGAATAGGTTAAACTACATAAATGATCACTAATATTTAAGTAAATTTTTGTTTTATCTCATTGAAGTTTCAAAAGTAACAAATTGATCATTGACATTATCTATTTATAACAAATTGATCATTCACCATCGACTGTCGTTACTGCAGTAATAGAATGTTGACATGGCATGTTACTAGTTGACCTGACACCTATTTTGACTCTAATCATGGTCAATATTCATTTACCCGTATCTTAAACATTCAATTAACCAAAGCCCCTACTGTTCTTGCCCTAACCATGTGTTGTTTCTCTGTTTTGCTTCTTTAATCCTCATTTCCCTTACCCACCGAGACTAATAGTAGCCTCAACTTCTAGTTGCCATGCGAAAGCGCGGCCCCCGCCAGATATCACATGGCAACATTCTCAAAAGCTTCTCCTTGTGCCACATATATTGCAACTTTACCTTGCATTAAAATGCAGTGCAAAACTTGGGCATTTCTTGGTTCAACACAAGTCACGCCGCTATCTCTGGTGGTGGGGACGGCGGCTCGTTATCATTCGCTTCCTCATCCTCTAGTGAGCTTCGTTAACCCAGTTAATCTATTTCTTAATCATTCAAACAATCAGTCAATAATGGTAAGATTTCGGTTTCTTGGATCCAATTTACAAGATACCTTTGTCTTCGGAGACTTACCCCACATAATCTCAACAGTTTTCTGGACAGCACTGAAATTCGGTGGACCAATGAATTGCCCCACCAGCGAACCTTCCCACTCCCGAATACCCTCCTCAAACACATCCAACGGAGGTTGAACGGGACCAGTAGATGAGAAAGGAAAAAATAAATCCAAAGAATTTCCCCCGCAATCGATAATATGATCCCATACCTTTTTTTCCCCAAGATCCGCCCTTACGGTGCGAAAATAAAAATAAAAAATTAAACTTAAAGTTTGAAATATGGGGTGCAACACGAGGACCTCCGGGAGGTCACTGAAAGGGCACACGAGAACTTTTCAGGAGGTCACCCATCCTAGTATTACTCTCTATCAAACACGTTTTATTGCAGAGTTTTGATGGGATCCAATGCATTAGTGTTGATGGGATAGCATTCGTCATGTTTCGTGCCCTTAATTTATTTAATATCTTCCTCGTTTTATCATTTTCCTCCAAAAGATGCTCAAATTTTCAAAATTCGATAATACGATCACATACCTTTTTTCCTAATATTCGCCTTACAACGTGAAAAAATTAAAAATTCAACTAAAATTTTGAAAAATGAGAGGTGCAACACGAGGACTCCTCAAAACGTCACTGAAAGGTAGGAAAAAATTAAAAATTAAACTAAAATTTTAAATAAATAGGGGTGCAACACAAGGACTTCCTAGGAGGTCACCTATCCTAGTAATACTCGCACCCAAGCACGCTTCACTATGGAGTTCTGATGGGATCCGGTGCATTAATGCTGGTATGATCGCACCTGTCTTGTCTCGCGCCCTTAATTTATTTAAAGTCTTACATGTTTCCCAAGATTCACCCTTGCGGTGCGGAAAAAAATAAAAATTAAACTAAAGTTTAAAAAAATGTTGCGGAGTTCTGATGGGATATGATGCATTAGTGCATATATGATTGCACCTGTCATATTCCGTGCCCTTAATTTATTTAAAGTCTTTCCCCTTTTAACATTTTCTTTCAAAACATGTTTAGAAATTTCAAAATTCGATAATACAATTCCAGTCCTTTTTTTTCCCAAGATCTTCCCTTACGATGCGAAAAAATTTAAAATTAAACTAAAATTTTGAAAAATGAGGGGTGCAACACAAGGACTTCCTAGGAGTTCACCCATCTTAGTACTACTCTCACCCGAGCATACTTGATAACAGAGTTATGATGGGATCTGATTTAGTGCTGGTATGATCATATATGTCATGTCTCGCGCCATTAATTTATTTAAAGCCTTCCACCTTTTATAATTTTCTTCCAAAAGATGTTCACAATTTTCAAAATTCGATAATATGAGCATGGATCTTTTTTCCCAAAGATCTTACTCTCTTACTGTGCGGGAAAAAATAAACTAAAATTTTGAAAAATAGGAGTGCAACACGAGGAGTTCCCATGAGGTCTCCCATCCTAGTATTGCTCTCGCGTAATCACGCTAAATTGCGGAGTTCTGATGGGGTCTGATGCATTAGTGCTGATATGATCGCACTCGTCATGTCTCACACGCTTAATTTATTTAAACCCTTCCCCTTTTTATCATTGTAATCGCCATTCTTTATTCCTTTTTATTATTATTATATATAAAAATATAATAATAATAATAATAATAATAAAATATTATGTTAGTTGGGGTTATAATAACCCCAACCAACTATGTACCAACCCCTTTTCCCTAAAAAGCTAGAATAAAAAAACTCTTTCTTCTTTATTTTTTTTCCTCTCATTTTCTTTGCTTCTGTTTGGGGGATCGTTGTTTGCTGAGGGAGTGGCCACCGTTGAGTGGTGGTCGTCTTGTGAGAGAGGCCATCTCACGACTAGGCAATTTCGGTTGTTGGTGCCCTGTGGTGATCTCGTGGGGGCTTTAGTCCAGAACAAGGAGAGGTAGAAAAGCTTGGTCACTTAGACCTTTGTTTGATCTTCCTTGGTCAATTCGGGCGTCGGTGGAATTTTGGGTGTTCGTCATTGAGCAGCCAAGACATGGTGGCCGGTGTTGAGGCTTGTTTTTGAGCCTTCTCGACCGCTGAAGAGGGAATAAAAATAGTGAGATAGAAAGGGAGCGGAGAAGTTTTTCGACCGTTCAAGTAGTTTTGTCGATTCTCCTCCGTCGTGGTCAAGGTCACCGATTGGTGTAGGTTAGTCACCGTCCCGGTGGCCGACGTGTGAGGGTCGGTGTACGATAACAGAAGAAGCTTTGGAAGCTTCTTAGCCAGACTGTGTGTGCATGGGGGAATATTTTGATTTTAAGAAAAAGGGTAAATCATGCCTAAGCCCCCTCATTTAGTACCTCTTTTGTTTTTTGGTCACCTGTTTTAGGGTAAAACTACACTTAGATGCCTCCACTTCTGTTGTGTATTTGCATCTTGGTCACCATGTTTTTGTATTTTTATTTGTTGTGATTTTAACCCCCTCTATTTTATTTTATTTCGATTTGGTCACAATTTTTGCTATTTTTATTTATTATAATTTAGTTGTTGTTTTATTATTTTATTGCATTTTGGTCATATGTTGGTTGCTTTGTTTACTTGCATTTACATTCAATTACAATGCCCACCGGTATTTAATTATGTCCGACTTTATGCGCTTCTTTATTTTTATGTATATTTGGTTTTGTTTTATTTTATTTTATTTATTAATTAACCATTAACTTTTATTTTATCGCTTCTAATTATTATACGACTTGTGGTGACTCGATCCGGGGTATGATCCGCATTATTATGGTTCGGACTCTGTTAACTCCTAACTATTAATTTTTTATTAATTTGTTTGAATTATTATACAATCTTGCAGTGACCCGATCTGGGGTATGACCCACGTTATTACGATCCGGACTCTACTAATTTCTATCTCTAACAATTGTTTATTTATTTATTTATCGCTCCTAATTATTATATGACTTTGCGATGACCCAATCCGAGGTACGACCCGCATTATTATGGTCCAAACTCTACTTATATTTCTAACACTAACCACTAATTACTAGCATCTAACCACTAACCGCTAAATTTTATTTATTTTATTTATTTATATTTTATTTATTTGCAACCCCCTTGGGGTACAACTTGCAACTATTTACGTTTCGGGTTAAATAATAAAAATTAATACTAATATTTTATTTTATTTCTCTTTTATTTTTGTATTTAATTTTATGTACATTTAAATTTTTTCCTTTTATTTTTCTTTATTTAATTTTAGTCCTTACGTTTTATTTGCTTTAATTTTCTATCTTTTTATTTTTGTCCTTGATTTCTTAGTACTTTAATTTTAGTCCTTTAATTATTGCGTCTTATTTTTTGTTTATTTTATTTTAGTCCTTTTTGCCTTGTTATACAATTTTCTGCTATTTTTTAACTTAAGCACTTTAATTTCTTTATTTACATTTGTAATGTTCATTTTAGTATTTATTATTTAAGCTTTATTATCTAGCACTTTAATTTTTGTAATGTTCATTTTAGTATTTATATTTTGTTTGCCTATTTAACGTAATACTTTTATTTTAAGTATTCGCTTGTTAATTAGTTAAAGTTGTATTTCCAGCATTTAATTTCCATTTTTGCTTTAATTACCCTTTTTTTGTTTCTAATTGGTATTTTAAATTTACTGTCCCTTGCATGCATTTCAAATCATAATAAACATTTGCATTAATTTACTCTATTATATAGTTATTTATTATATGTAGATTCCTTTTAGTATATATCTATTTATTACTAGGGATTGCTTTTCATATGTTTACCTATATATATGTACGATATTTTATTGTAATATAACATTGAATGCGTTAGAAATATATGTTTGTTCTGTACATTATTGGTTATAACTCCGTGTAGCATTTAAGTCCAAGCTATGACTATTTATACATATGAATAGGTGTAGCACTTTAGTATAATATATATAGTATGACTTTAAACAACAATATGCATATAGTAGGTGTATTTTATACTTATTTTAAGTATGTATATTTATAGATATTAAAGATGTTTTATTTAATATTGAATTCTTGAAAGAAATTATTATATTCTTTTCATTTCAGTTAGAAAGAGAAATATTGTTCTTAAAGTATTTTAGGGATTATTTTCTCTTTGATTGGAAATATTGAAATATTTTTTATTTCTCCTTAGAATTTTCCATTAAATAAAAATTGTATGGTTGAATTTGGAATAATAGGATTGTAACTTAAATTTATATTTGAATTCTTAGATTTCCACTATTAGAGACAATTTATAATCGACGAGTACCAATTTTGGACGTTGTGGAGGTGCTTATCCTTTCCCACACGTAATCGACCCCTGAACCCCTTTTTTATTACAAAAAATAATGAATTTCTGGTTACACGTAGATTGATGCATCTTTTAAAATGATGTTTTTCTTAAAAACTCTTTTAAAAGACAATTTTTAGGTATTCAACCTAACTAACTCAAAAGGTCGATGGTGACTCCAAAATATTTGTTCACAAAATAGAATATTTCACAAATAAGTCGAAACACGTAGGTACAAGTTTTTTCCCGTCCCGGCGAAAAATGATGTTGACAATCATTTTCTTCCAAAACATGTTTAAAATTTTCAAAATTCAATAATACAATCCCATACCTTTTTTCCCAAGATCCGCCATTACGGCACATAAAAAATTAAAAATTAAACTAAAATTTTTTTAAAAAAATGAGGGGTGTGATAACCCCATAGAAAAGTTGTATTTTGTGCCTTTTTACTTAGGTTATTGGTTGTCTAAAAGCTCATGTCATAGAATTTAAGGTCATGTATTTGCATTTGGTGGTAATGTTTTGTTACAGCGTTTATTTGTTGAAAACTGATGCTGCTGAAGAAAGGTCTTGTTCTTTTGGTGTTGTGCAGGTGAGGAAAGCTTAAGGAGAAGTGGTTACTATAGCATTTTGGTTAAGGATAGTTGAAAGACTGCTGAACAAATGGAGAGAAAGAAATGTTGCAACAAATTTGAACAAATATGGGAGCATAAAAGACAAAATAGTAAAAATTATCAAGTTACCATGTTGTCCAGCCACACGTGATACACTGCCATGCTACCATATTTGGGACCACTTGCCAGCCTAACCTCCCATTGACGTGAAGAGTGTGACACCTTAGTGTACAAAGGGAATTTAGGGCTCAAAACCTAGAAAATTCCTACTATAAATACCTAAAGGTACCCTACAATTAAAATGACTTTGGAATGTGGCCTAAGAGAGAAACGAATTGAAGACGATTGCACCAACTTCCATTTTTCTTCCTTCTTCTACCTTTTTCCATGGTGTCCTCCATAGAAGAGATTCGAATGGGGTAGCAACTAGGACCTTGAGAGAGGCTAGCTTGTTAAGGCGGTTCGCGGCGGTGGAGCTAAGTGTCATGGCAACAGCTCATTTGGGAGTGTTCTTGTCCTTGTGCTTTTATTTATTATTTTATATGGGTTTGTACTTAATGTTGATGATGATGGATGAATTTAGCCACACCATGAACTAAATTATTTGGTATTAGATTTTCTTTTGTTGATTTTTATTTTGTGTTAATGGATGGTTGAATGGTTTCTATGTTTAAATGTTGTTTTGCTCATTTTTTTATTTTAAAATGCGTAGCATTGTAAGAGCTTTCGATAGATAGCCTTTTGCTTAGTATGGATTCCTAATATCTAGAGAGTTAGATTAGATCGATGTGAGCAAATGAGCTAAACTGGGATGGTGAGGTTCTAACCCGTATTAGAGATAAGAAGAGGGTTTTATCGAATAAAAGAGATAAAGCTTATTCGATAGTCTAGTGTTGTAGTTCATGCCGAGATCTATTTTCGTAGCATTAGTTTTATCAGGTTCATTGCTAAAGATAGTTTAGGAGAACTATTAACAAATCTTGTCGGGCAACATACTCATAGGAAGCATAAACCATTCTAGACTCATAAAATTAATTTCCATAGAGAATCCCGCCAATTACCCCTATAGAAGCTTGACTGTGTGAGGTTATCAAGTCTTATTCCATTCTCCAGAGTTCAGTTACTTTTGTTATCGCATTCTCTTACAGTTTACTTCAATGTTTAACATAAACTTTCGCCACAATATTCTTCATAGTTTGTCACACCATGCTACTCCAATACTTGCCACAACATTTCCATACTCATTCATATAAAACGTTTGCCACAACATTTTATTCATTTCTCTATACCATCATATATATACATAGTTTTACTTAGTGACACTTTATTGATATAACTTGCTTGAAAATCCCTCCAATCCATGTGGAGACGATACTCACTCACTATTATATTAATTGTTCAATTATGTATACTTGTATATATTTGTATGCCACAACACAATACATCACACACGCAACAGGGTGCAACATAAGGACTTCCCAGGAGGTCGCTCATCTAGTCCTACTCTCGCCCGAGCACGCTTGAGAGTATAGTTATGATGGGATCCGATTTAGTTTCGGTATTATCACACCTATCATGTCTCATATTGTTAATTTATTTAAAGCCTTCCCCTTTCATCATATTCTTCCAAAGGATGTTCAAAATTTTTAAAATTTGAGAATATGATACTTGACCTTTTTTCTAAGATCTATCTCCCTTAAAATGCAGAAAAAATTAAAAATTTAACTAAAATCTGAAAAAATAAGGGGTGCAACATGAGGACTTTCTAGGAGGTCACCCATCCTAGTATTACTCTCGCACAATGTAACATCCTCACTACCGGGTTAGTACTAAACTGTAAAACTTTAGAATTTGGTGACTAAAGCAGAATAATTGAATAGTATTGTAATTTGGTATATGATTAAATTGCAAGGAAGATGGAATTGAAGGACAAAATGGTCAATTGCAAGTAATTAATTAATTTGGTTAAGTATATATGGAGGCCACGTGTATGAGAGGAAGCAAATATCCAAGCTTCCAGACATCTCTTCTCCTCCTTTCTTCTTCGTGCGTGTGAGTCAAGGTTAAGGTAAGAATTCTTATTAGTTGCTTATTAGTTGAAATTTAAGTTTGGTTTTGATCATTAGAACATAATTAAGCTTAAGAAAAGCTTAATTTATCTTAAAACAACAATAAGAAAGGTATATGAAGGATTATAGAAAGGAAGTAGAAAAGTGAAATCTTGATAGGAAAGTATTAAGTAGATTTCTATACCAAATTTGACTTGTCATCAACTTAATTAAGACATGCAAAGTGTTAGAATTAGATTTAGAACATGTTGGAATTTGAGTGAGATTCTTGAATTCTATGTGAAGGATTGGATTTTGAAGTTTAACAGGTATTGAATGGGTATTAATTAGTTTAAGTAGGTGTATAAAAGAATATTAGAGGAGGTGAAATATGAAGTGTTGAGTAGAAAATGAAGTGATTTTCGTGCTCAAAATGAAATTTCTGGGTTGTGCGCATCGGTACATCTTCAATGGGTACCGATACACTCTCAAATAAATAAACATCGAATTTAATAAGTGCATCAATGCATAGGGAGTGCATCGATGCACCCATTAAAAATGGAAACATCGAATGTGATTTGTATATCGATGCATAGTTAGTGCATCGATGCACATGTTAAGGAATGTATTGATGCACTACAGAGTGTACCGATGCATACCTTAAATAAAAAATGTAATCAACCTTTCTTCTAGACTAAGGAGTGAGCAATTAGAGTATATCAATTAGAATACTGATATGGATCCATATATGTTTATATAGATAATAAACGTAATCCTATTCCGGAACAATCGAAGGACTAGGAACGATTCAAAGGAAACAAGGTGAAGGTGAGTGCATACTATAGGTACAAGTTAAAGGAAATAAGACTTGTGATAAGTATATTTCCTAAATTAATTTCATAGTCTAATAGTTATGAACATGCATACATTATAATCTTTATTAAACATGCATAAGTCATATATGTTGACATATGATTCGATACATGTTATATGATTCATGTGAATGTACTCAATCACTTATGTTATATGATATGAGATTAATGGTTACATGCATATGGGAAATGTGATTACAAAGGAAATGATACAAGTATATGGTTATATGAAATATAATACTAATGCCCATGTTATGTAATGTGAGAGCTATAGGTATAGTTGGCATGCCAAGAGTCGAGGGTTTCATAGGTCCTTCGGGACAACTCATAGGTCCTTCGGGACATATATTCACAGGTCCTTCGGGACAAATCTCATATGCCACTCAGTGGAACTTATGTGAGTTATGGTGACAGTAGATTTGCACAACCTCTATGCACTCGAATTCCTTAAGTTCTCAGTATATACATGGGCCTATAAATAATGTGAAGAGTGTGTATTTCATTATATGTTATAATATCAATATTGTTTATAATGAATTATATGAATTGATATAGAATTTCGAATGTTATGTTGCATGTTCACATTCATAAGAAATGCATTATTATAAGTTTATGCCTCACTAAGTCTATTACTTAGCGTGTAAGTGATTTACGCATAGGTACAAAAAAGCAAGAAGGTCAGTCCTAGTAGCAGTAGAGTAGCATATCATAGCTTGAAGATCAGATCAGAAGCCCCTACACATTATGTTTGTTTATGTAGTCTATGTGTTGGCAAGTAAATAGAGTCGGTTAGTACTTAAGCTCTGCTCAAGTTGTAATGTTTTGAACTTAATGATGTAACATATTTTTATGTTAATAAAAGTTTAAATTTACTATGGTTTTATAAATGTACGAGCTTTGAAAAGTCAATATAACACCTCAGATTCGTATTCAGGTCAGATACAGGTTGGGGGTGTTACACGCAAGCAC
This sequence comes from Hibiscus syriacus, assembly GCF_006381635.1. Taxonomy (NCBI): domain Eukaryota; kingdom Viridiplantae; phylum Streptophyta; class Magnoliopsida; order Malvales; family Malvaceae; genus Hibiscus; species Hibiscus syriacus. The sequence goes on from NW_024063035.1 coordinate 853,378, forward strand.
ACTAAACTGCGGAGTTCTGATGGGATCTAATGCATTAGTGCTGGTATGTTCGCACCCGTAATGTCTTGCGCCCTTAATTTATTTAAAGTCTTCCCCTTTTATCAATTTCTTCCAAAAGATGTTCAAAATTTTCAAATTTCGATAATACAACTCTAAACCTTTTCCCCCAAGATTCACCCTTACAATGTTGAAGAAATTAAATATTAAACTAAAATTTTGAAAAATTAGGGGTGCAACACGAGGACTTCCTAGGTGGTTAACCATCCTAGTACTACTCTTGCCCAAACACACTTACCTACATAGTTTTGATGGGATCTAGTGTATTAGTGCTAATTGTTAGAGTATGCCCAAAGACCAATCATGAGATGATTGTATCGATATACTTTATTTACCGTGTTTATTGAATGAAGGCATTGCCATTATTATTTTTAGTTATATTTATGTGTCTTAAATAAACTGAAAGATAATAAAGTCCATATGATAATATGATTATTATTAAAAGATCCTTGGTCGAGTATTATTATAGGCATGGACAATAATAATAAGTTCCAGGCTAACATGTAATTGATTGATGACAATGATTTTTCATTGACATAAGGATGCATACATAGAGACTACATCACAAAGCACTTCATCCTTGTACCTTCTGATTGAAAAAGGAACTAGAAATTGCTTTGTCATATTCTATTGAGCCACTGTAGTTTGTATAGTGTTGGATGCGTCAAAGTCTTTAAGCCTGGTTTGTCCACCATGATAGTACTTGCTATAGTCGTGCAACTTCCACCATCTATGATCATATAGCACAGTTTACCATTGACGTAGCACATTGTATGAAATATGTTCTCTTTGTTGTTCCTCATTCACCATTTGAGTATTCAAGAGTCTCTTAACATCTAATAGCTCTCCATCAACAACATATTCATTATCAACAACAGTATTCAAGAGTCTTCGATGTTAATAATTAAATTTTTCTAGTAGACATTTTACTACAAGTGACTAGAAAGGAGAAACATGAAAAACTAAGTGACCATTTTATAATATTTTGAAATTATATGAACAAAAGAAACTAATAATGAAGATATTATTTGAGTAATATATATAAGGGTAAATTACAAATTTGGTAACTGAACTTTACTCTCTCTTTTATTCCACTCATAGTACTTCAAATCTTTTCAAATTTCTCACTGAACTTAATACATTAGGTTTTTTTGGTCACTCAGTCGTTTCCTCACTAACGGTGTTATGACGAGGCTTTTTTTGTTGTTAACAAAGGAGTGAGCAAAAAAAATCCAATGCATAAAGTTTAGTGATTAAATTGAAAATAATTAAAAGTATATTGAATGAAACAGGGGAGAAATAGAAAGTAAAGTTCAGTGATTAAATTTGTAATTTACCCTTTAAGTTCAGTGAGGAAACTGAAAATATTTAAAGTACAATGAGTGAAATAAAAGAGAGAATAAAGTTTAATTACCAAATTCGTATTTTAGCCTATATCTAAAACATAAATGAAATTGAAACGGACAAACAAAAATGAAACGGTGTTAGAGTTGGAAAATGGGGTAATTTTACCGTATGGCAGCTTAATATATGACTAAAGAAATGTCATGGAAGTTTGAAGGGAAGTTGTTTCGACTTAATTCCACAACGGACAAAATATTACTTTTTTCTCCATGGTCGTCGCATAGATGTACCCTAAATAACCATAGTAACTAACAACGCAAAAAGTCATGCTTCAATTTCCTATTATGGTGTAGTGGAATAGATATACCTAATCTCACGTTTTAAGATGTAATAATTTAAATTAATAGTGCCCTTAAGAAAATATTTTTTCTATAATATATTTAAATTTAAATAATTATGTCTACATAATATATATATTATTAATAGATTTATTTTTTAACAACATACTATTAAAAACACATGACTACTTAATCTACAGAATTGAAAAGACCTTGATGTATAACTGAAGTGTCCGTCTCGGTTTTTTTTATATGAGATTCAAGAGCTAATGAGTCTTCCTCTAATTTTTTTTATATGATTTCTACTTTTTATATTTATATTGTATCATGGTAAATCCACATCATACACTATTATTAAATATCAAGTAGCTAAAATTTACCATTAAAATAAAAATATATTTGTATCAATTAAAATTAAACGTGTTGATATAAAAAATATTTTAAAAATTAATTTTATAAAATTTAGATTAAATTTTATTAACAATATTTTGATGAGAATATTTAAATTTAATTAAATAAATAGTTATATAATTTATGACAAAATATGTTTATAAAACTTCATCAAATTGAGCTCAAGACTGAAAATTTCTATCTATAACTTAAATCAAATTTCATATAAAAAATATGAATTGTTAAATAAACACATTAAATAAAAAATAAATTTTAATAGAAATGAATTTGTTTAATATTAAGTTTAGATCATTTATTTTTTATTTTTCATGTCCAAAAAATAGAAAATAAATAAATAAATTTATTATTATTACTATTATGGACAATTATAATATCTAAACATTTATACAAAGTACTGTTGTGATTGACTTGAATAATGTTTTAATATTTAAATCTTAACTATTAATATTTTAATTGTTAGGATAATTTAATTAATATATTTAATTGAAAAGTTAAATATTAAACAAATAAATTATACAAAACATTAATATATTATTAGAGTAAGCTGCAAAATAAAAAATTAAATGAAGAATATAATTTTTCAATAAATTATGAAATTAAAGGCTTTTTAAAATTTTAAAATTTTAAAATTTATATAAAAAGTTAAATGTTTAAATCAATGTATACGCTGACCATTCGGGAAGTTCTACCGTGCGACTAGGAATGGCAACGGGTCGGGTTCGGGGCGGGTTTTGCTCGCCTGTCCCCGAAACCCGCCCCGAACCCAACTCCGAAATAAATCCCCGTCCCCGACCCCGACCCAATCCCTGATGAATTTTTTATCGGAGCGCCCAGTCAGGGATTTTTTTTACCCCGTCCCCGAACCCGACCCGAAATATTATACTTAAACCCGAACCCGAAAATATTTTATATATATTAATATAAAAATATAAAATATATATATAATTATAAAAAATATAAAATATTATATATATATATATATAATCGGGACGGGGATACCTTGCCCCGAACCCGAACCCAACCCGAAAAAATCCCCGATACCCGACCCGACCCGATATCATTCAACCCGACCGACCCAAACTTGATCGAGTTTCCCCGTCGGGTTCGGGTCATACTGTCATCCCTACGTGCGACATCCTTAATATATAGCTAAGGAAAGACGATGCTGGTTTTGTTATTATTTTTTAACAAAACCGGTAAAAAATTACCTAAAACATTATTATTTCTACCTAAAACATTAATGTATTTTAACATTTCCGCTAAAGTGCCTAATAATAATAAAATCGGTAGAAAAAAATAACAAAAGCGATAGCACTTTACCGGATATGTTAACAAAACCGATAGAAATAATAATGTTTCCGGTAATTTTTTACTGGTTTTATTAAAAAAAAATAACAAAATTGGTATCGCTTTTTCTTAGCCGTATATTAAGGCTGTAGCACGTGAGAATTTCCACAACAGAGAAGTTCTACCATGCGACAGCCTTAATATACAGCTAAGGAAAGACGCTATCGGTTTTTTCAGATTTTAATTTTACCGTTTAGATTCTTGAAACTTTTAATATATTTTTTAATAAATTAAATTTAATATTTATAAAATTAAATATTTTATTATATTAAAATATATAATTTTAATCGTTATAAACTTAATTTACCTTTTAATAATAAAATTTAATTAGTTGAGAGTCAACAATATCTTAAATTTATAATATAAAATGTAAATATAAAAAAATAACGATTATATGAGAGACAAAATTAAAGTAAAACTCTTCAACACTTGAATTTCATAAAAAAAAAATAAACATTAACATTAACATTTCATTTATCTTTATATAAACTAATATTATGAGTTTTTTCAATTTATGATGTCAAAGTATAGTTTTGATCGAACTTTAGAAAGCTGCCGTTGATAAAACGTACTTTTTATTATTCTTTCTTGATTGAATTATCATTTGAGATTGACACATTTATAAAACATATATTTTAAAATGCTTAACTACACGGTTGATCACTTATCTTTGAGTTTTGTTCACTTTTTGTCACTGATTTCAAAATACATAAGATATGATCACTTATATTTTTTATTTAAGCAAGATTAGGTCACCCGACCTAATTATCGTTAACATCAGTTAAATATTTTGAAATATTCACACATTTGGTTTCTGTTATTTACATATTCTCTCAATTTAGTCATACTTTTAAAAATTAAAATAAATTATATATTTTTAAATGAAAATAAAAATGAAATATTTTTAAATTAAGTTAATAGTAAAATATATTTAATAAGTTAACATAAAAATATTTTAAGTTAAAATATATATTATATTATATATATTCAGGTCACGTGTACCCGTTTCATATATTTTTTATATTTTCTTTAAATTATATATATATATATATATATATATAAAAGTTATATAAAAAATTCTAAAAAAATATATAATATATATAATCCACACATAAAGTTTAAAAATTCAAATTACATAATTGAAATAAAATTTTATTAAAATTTAAAATAATGAAATATAATTAAATTTCAAATGTTTTGAACTTAAAGTAAATACTTTAAAAAATAATTTAGAATGTTAATGTGAAATAATTTAAGAAATTAAGAATTTAGAACGTTATGGTGTCAAAATTTAAGAAACTAGGATTTTTTTAATGTTAGAGTGAAATAATTTAAGAATCATGAATAAAAATTTAATATAAAATGAAAATGAAAAATAAAAAATAAAAAATATATAATAAATCGGGTACTGGGTTGGAGGGTACCCGGTTAACTAACATTTTGTAACCCATGCTCGACCCGGAAACCTGGTCAGATACCTGACCTGAAAAATCATTTTTTTTAATTACAAATACATGATCTTTTTATTATAAATACCCGATATTTTTTAACTGGGTCAGCGGCTCGAAGGGTCAACTCAACCAGATCGGGTATTTTTGAACAACCATACTGGCATGACATGTGGTATCGTTCGATTGGAGGATTAAATTTATTTTAATTTATTAAAAGTATGACTAAATTGAGAGAATATATAATAAAAGAGACAAATATTTAACTTATGTTAAAAGGTAATTAACTTGGGGTGACCACAAATTATTTAAATAAAAACGAAAGTGACCATATCTTAATTAAATAAAAACAAAAGTGATCATATCTTATGTTTTTTAAAATCAGTGACCAAAAGTGGACAAAACACAAAGATAAATTCTCATCCATGTAGTTAACCCTTTTTAAAAATATGATTAACTTAATATGTTTTTATCATATGTGTTAATTTAAAAAATATAAACACTACATATGCATAAGTATGAACATTTATTATCAAATGATTAAGGAACTTTAAATAGATACAACCTTATAATCACCTCATATTTATAAAAAAAAATTACACGAATCAAGCGAACTGAGCGGTTAGAAGAGGTTCTAGGTTTGATCATGAGTTATTTAACAATGTTTGTGCATTTATTATGAAATAATTAAGAGTATTATATATTACCTTGTAATCACACATACTAATAAAAATATGATAAATTACGTGTTTAGTATCTAAGTTATCGATTTTTTTCCGTTTTAGTACTTAAATTGTAATTTTTTGAAAATGATACATAAAGTTTAGTTTTTGTTTTATTTTAGTACTAATACTCAAAATTTAATGTTAAATTTTAATTTTTTTTAAAAAACATTTAGGTACTAAAACGGATCAAACTGATAGTTTAAATATTAAATATGTTTAGTTTGTAACGATGGTGATACTAAAATGAAACAAAGATTAAACGATAGGTATGATTTTAAACAATCGAAAGTTTATGTATTAAAATATATCAGAACTAATACGTTACGTACTAAATGTCTAGTTTACTTTAATAAATAAATAAATAAATAAAATTTTAAATATCGGTATTTATGTAAATAGCCCAGAAAAGGTCAAATATTATATATATAACAGACTAAACTCAAATTATTTGCGAGTGTTTTCATTAAGGTGGTGTTTGTTTTTGCAGAGGTAAAAGGTCTGCAGTCTGCGAACCACATCTACAGACATATGCAGCAGAAGAGGAGGACCAAAAGTCTGCAGTCTGCAAGAAGAAGACTGTTTGTTTTTTAACGTCTGCAGACTGCTAAAATAAACTGAAATATAAATAAACTGATTTTTTAAACTTAAAAGAGTTTTGCAATACTGAAATTTAAATAATTTTAGTTTTACAATACTGAAATTTAAATAATCCATACAACTACAATAATTAATTTTTTAAAATAAATCAATCTATATTTTAAAATAAATCAATTTATACTAATAAATTATTTAATAAATAACCTTATTAAATTAACGTCTGCAGACTGCTAAAATAAACTAAAATATAAATAAACTGATTTTTTAAATTTAAAAGAGTTTTGCAATACTGAAATTTAAATAATTTTAGTTTTACAATACTGAAATTTAAATAATCCATACAACTATAATAATAATTTTTTTTTAAAATAAATCAATATATATTTTAAAATAAATCAATCCATACTAATAAATTATTTAATAAATAACCTTATTAAATTAACGTTTGTAGACTTCTAAAATAAATTAATTTTTTAAACTTAAAATAATTTTACAATACTAAAATTTAAATAATTTTTATTTTACAATATTAAAATTTAAATAATCAATATAACTACAATAATAAATTTTTTAAAATAAATCAATCTATATTTTTTAATATTCTTTTGAAAATGTTAAAAGAATTTTGAAGACATAACGATAGAAAGAGGAATCATTAAAAGAATTTATCTTCTAAAAAAATAAACTGTGTACGAAGGAAAACAAACACCACCCAAGTTTAGCTTGCTCCATTGTTTTCCCCTCCCTGCTAAATGATCTTAACAATTTCCCAAACTTTCTCTACCCCGTTTGATCTCTGAGAAAACCAAGGAAAACAACAGGGAAACTTCCTTCTTAAAAATTTACACAACCCTCAATTACTTCCCTACCTCTCTGTTTATGGGATCCCAAAGCTAGCTTAAAAGATAGGTTCTTTTAGTTTAGGAGTTTGATGTTGATGGTTGTTGCAACTTGCAAGAGCGTTCGGGGATTTTCTTTCAAGCTCTTACAAAGCATGGCCCGGGAACGAAATTTCTTTCGGCGTGGCGTCGTTTTCTTGCTTCTTGTCGGGCGCGGCTTTGAATGACTAGAAAACTGGCCGAGTCAACCAAAATAAGGTCGGTTAGCTGTCCAACGTGTGAAATATCTTCTCCCAGAATTCTCTGACTATTCTATTTACCAATGTGGTGGCTCCGCTGCTGTTCATCGAGGCATTTATCCTTTCTCCTCATTTTTTGTTCTTTCTTTCTTTTTCCTAGGTGTTTGTTTGGTAGGCGATAAAGTTGTTGAAGACAAGAGAAATATTCTTGTTGCGAGTCTGGGATCTGGGTTAACATCAAACTTTTAACTAATTGGTTAAACCATAGTGAAGGTATGGATTTTGTGGTTCTTTTTGACAATTAAATGTGATTAGAATCTAATTGCTAGTTGTTTGTCGGCAATGGTTGGGTTCTGTTCTTTAATTTACGCCGTACTATAGATTTGTATTGACGATGATACAAAAACAACTCTCTTCCTTAATTTTGTTGAAATCAAATAATGAAATCCTGTCAGGCTTTGGATTTCAGTTTCCTGTTTTTCTTTGAGCCTTTTCATTAGATCCTTTGCAATCCGATGAGCATAGTTTCTTCCATAAAATTTATAGTCTTTCCTAATTTGGATGGTGGAATGATGTGTGTTTAACAGAAAAAATTAGGAATCCTTAAGCAGAAACTTTCTCCGGGAAGTCCTAAGAAGACAGGCTCCGCAGAGTTTATACTAAGTCCCAAATTTCGATTGATAAGGATTTAGTAGACTCCAGTGACACCTCTGGTGCAGAGGGTAAATCAAATGCTGGTCCTTTAAGGTGTGATGCAAGGGATACAGATGTGGACTGCACTGGCAAAAGTAGGGAAGAACCTAAAATTATTGCCGATACTAACATGAGCATGAATAAGGATAAAATAGCAAGTTCGATCGGAAGAGAACACGAGGGTTTCGATTCTGATTTTGGATATACTAGTGGATCACAAAGAGAAGGACAGATATCAGAGTGGCAGGTTGGGAAGCAAGAAGAGATGGATGGTTTTCCGAGAATCCCAAGAACTGATGCTGAGGATGTGCGATTTTCAATTTCAAACCATTCAGATGAGGGCACATCGGACCATCTTTTGGATTCTTTGTTTAGGTATGCTGAATCATTGAAGGCTCAAATGGACCGGGATGGTTCTGGTAGAATTCTCCATGATGAGGATCGTGCTAGGCTTTTGAGGAAGCTAGATGAGCTAAAGGAGCAACTCAGTCGGGCTTGTGTTGTGGTTGATAAACCAAAAGAGAAGGTTCCAGTTGATGGGAGGGTTGCTCCTCCAGAGTCATACGAGGGTGCTGATTCCTGGTTTCCAAATGGTTCTTCTGGATCACAAAAGCCTCCAATACCTTTCTATGGACTTGATAAACATGCTGATAGGGCAGAACCCTCTTACTTCAGTCATTTTCCGAAACAGTTCGCTTACCCCGTTGGAAATGAAATGACTCGGCATGGATTGTATCCTCCGACGCATAATCCAAACTATGTTCCTGCATACGGAAATGCGTTTGGACCCCAACTGCTTGGAAGAACTTCTCATCAGTTGGCTGGGGCATCCGAGCAACAGCCACCTCATCCATACTTTCCTAGAGAGAACATTGACAGTAATCGTGACGCATTCATGCAATATCTGCAAAGTTCGGTGTTGCACCATGCAATATCTGCAAAGTTCGGAGCAATTCGTCCGGGACACTATTGGTAAGGTTACATTGGTTTTCTTTCTGATCTGTTTTCTGTTTTTTTTCAATAGTTTTAGCATGCCTATCATATGATAAATGTGAACATTCACATATAAAGGAATAAATTCAAAGGAGGATTATTTTATCAAGCCTGATAAATAAAACCTGCTACTGATATTACTTGATCTTTATGTAATCAGGTATGATTTTCGAGCTGGATTCTGGGGTGTTCTGGGCGGACCTTGTCTTGGCATAATTCATGTAAGATCAAATAATTCTTGCGTATATATTAACAGATACACGTATCTGTCGTCATTTGATTTCTGCATGATGTTTCTCAAATAAATTTCTGTTGCAGCCATGTATCGAAGAATTTAACTATCCGATGCCGGGAAATTGTGCTGGCGGGACGACTGGCGTTTTTGTAAATGGGAGAGAGCTCCATCAGAAAGATTTGGATCTGCTTGCCAGTAGAGGGCTTCCAATTGATAGAGATAGATTTTACATAATTGAGATATCAGGCAAAGTGTTGGATGAGGATACTGGTGCAGAACTACATAGCCTCGGCAAACTTGCCCCAACGTATGTGCTACTTCTGTCTTTTTTTACTTCTTTCTAACGTTTGGTTCATCTCCTTTTTCATGGGAGTTCTTTAATAAAATTGTGAAGGAGTCGAGTTCGAGTGTTGCTGAGCTTGACTCAACTCGAAAAATTTGAAGTTGACATCGATTCCAAAACTCGCAAATTTAAAACTATCGAGTTCGACCCGAACTCGAAATCAAAAAATGAAACTTGACTCGAAAGCTCGCTAATTTAAAATTTCAAGATTAACTCAAAATCGAAAATCAAAGCTCGACTCGAGATTGAAAAAATTTGAATTCGAAACATACTCAAATTTAAGTTGATTGAAACTAAAACTCGAGTAGTTCGTGATCTGTCTATCTTATTTACAATCTAGTCCTTACTATGATAATATTCCTGAAGCATTGTTGATGTGATTTTGAAACAGTGTTGAGAAAGCGAAGCGTGGTTTCGGCATGAAAGTTCCTAGAGCAGCGCATAGAAGTTTTGAGTCGGTCTAAAATCAAATGCAGAAATATGCGTGGTTGCAGAACTGGTGGACGTTGGATGGCCCTTGACGAATAACGATGAGGTTTCTGATTTATTATTTGATAATTATTCTAAAATATCAGTCCGTAAGATGCATTTGTATTTATTATGTAAATTTAAAATCAGGAAAAACAGAAGCACATGGTTCCAGAAACAAGTGGTGGACATTAAATTTGCTGTGTCAAATTGTTTCTTTGCCCGCCTTTCATTTATGCCTCCATCACAACTATCAACTACATTCAACAAAGCAGGTGTCATGTGATTACCTGGTCAATATTCAATTTAGATTAATTGATCAATAAATAAGATGTCGATGTTTATAAAAAAAATTTGTTTTGTCCTACTCCTGTGTTGCCCAAACCTAAGGCTAGAAAAATTGACCCAAAAAGTCAGGTAGATGAAAAAATTAGCTTATTAGATCATCTCAAAAATTAATTTTAGATATACGGCAAATATTATAGTGCATGATGAATTCATCGCGCCCATATGATGAGTTTGTCCAAATAATATTTTTTATTCAATCTCATCCCGATTAAGTGAAAAGTTTCAATAAAATATATATATATTTTTAATTTGTTGTCACGTTCGAGTGACAAATTTTAATAAAAAATATATTTTAGAATTAATCAATTTGATCACCAAGAATAATTTAATTCTTAATTTTTAATTAGGTCCTAATTTCAATTTAATATAACAAAATGTTGTTTAACTTGGTACCCGCATACCTTGTACCCGATTTATTATATATATATATATATATATATATATATATTGTTTTTTTATTTTATATTAAATTTTTATTTATAATTCTCAAATTATATCACTCTAACATTCTAAATTCTTAATTTCTTAAATATTGTCACCATAACATTCCAAATTATTAATTCCTTAAATTATTTCACATTAACACTCTAAATTATTTTTTAGAATATTTATTTTAACTTCAAAACATTTGAAGTTTAATTATAATTTTTTAAATTTTTTAATAATTTTCTTAGTTATGTAATTTGTTTTTTTTTTAAATTTATGTGTGAATTTTATATTATAGATATTTAAATTTTACAATTTTCTTTATATTTTTTAAAAGATAATATAACTCTAAAAAATAAAAAATAAAATTATAAATCGGGTACATGTGACCCGAAAATACAAGTGCCCGAGTTTCATAAGTACCCGATGTAATAGGTCAAGACACAAGCCAAAATTTTGATACCTGAAAATTACGGGCACCCGGTATTTAGGATACCCAAAAACACGGGTACCCGATTTTGAACACCCCTAGTGGTAGGACTTTGAAGGAGTAAAGGGAGTCACTAAACTGTAAAACATATAAAAGAAAAAGAACTAAATGTGAGAAAATATGTCATTTTTCAAGTGAATAAAAAATGAATTCAAGCATACTTTAACAATCATCTTCTTCCTCTTGTATAAGTACTTTGATATACATGAGTACGAGACTCATGATGGGGAGTGCTCGCGGTGAAGTCAGATAATATTTATTAATTATGAAATTATTGTGATGTCAGGGAGATATAATTGATATAATATAGTTAATAAATAATATGATATAATTATTGTTTCATATTATTAAGTTAATTGAGAATATGAAAACATTAAAATCATTAAAATAAATCTAATAGTTTATTTATAATTTAATATTCAAATTATTATATATATTATATTATAATTAATGATAAAAATTATATATATATATTATAGTTAATATTCAAATTATAATCATAAGATTGTGACATGTGTCACAATTTAATCTGAGAAACCTAATTAAAAAATTAAAGTTAATATTGGTGATCAAATTAATTAATTCTAAAATCTAGGGGATTTAATATACAAATTTAATACATGACTAGAATAAAAGATTTTAAAGTTAATCCTTAAATTAAGGCATTAGACAACTTAAAAACAAAATCAAGATCAAATTAGATTAAATGAAAATCCAAGGAAGCAAATCATATACAAGTAGCGACCAAAATGGAAGAAAATAAAGTAGGGTGCCAGTGCCACGAATATGTAACTTTACAAGGACTCTCGCCCTAATTAAACCAATTTTTTAACTACCACCTAAACACCTTTGTTAAATGTTAATGTCGTGTAACAATTTTGAACCCGTTTAAATAGTTTAGTGGTATATTTGTCGTAACTTTGAAAATGGTGGTCATTTCGCGACTTGGCCTATAGTTATGTGTAGGGGTTACCAAAATTCGACTCGAAAAATCGATTTATTCGACTCGATTCGAATCGAATTGACTTCATGTTGCAATTTCATAAACTCGACTCGAAAAAATTTCATGTTCAAATTGAGTGGTAAAATACAACTCGGATTACTCAAAATTTTTAGTAATTAGTGGATTTATTTTCAAGTTTGAGTCGAGTCCTTCGACTTTGTGTGAGATATGTATATCACATATGAAGAAAATACGAAGAAGTATATTTTTATTGTATATATAGTTATAGAAAGTCACCTAAATTAGAATAAAATAATATTATAATATTGAAAATAATTACAATTAAAATTAAATAGAAACTAGAAAAATTGACTCGACTCAAATTTTATAAACTTGACTCAAATCGAAATATTTTCAAGTCAACTCTGAGTTATAAAATAGGACTCGTAAACTCGAATAAATCGAAATATTTTGACTCAACTCAACTCGACTCGACTCGATTGAACAATCATCCCTAGTAACGTGGTCATTTATGTAGTTTATCCTATATTTTATTAGAACTCGTCTGTAACACCCCGAAAACTGAGTTAGTAGTTTTGAGTAATAATTTTGGGCTTCGAGTACTTGGGTATGGCAAATTTAACCAATTGGGTTAAGAATAAAGAGAATTGGGCTTGTAGAAAACCCACAAGTTGATAAAAATGGTATTTTTGAATTTGATTTGAAATAGGAAGGACCTAGGGTGTAATTAGACCCTAGTTTGAAAGATAAGGTCGATTTCATTTATTTATGCCAATGTATACGGAAAGAGAAAGCTAAAATCTTTCTCCTCATTTCATCACCTTTATCTCATTCTTCTCTCCCTCATCATTTTCTTCTTCTTCTTCTTCTTCTTCCTATCTTGAGCATTAAAGGTGAGAACTTTGTAGTTCTCCACAACCATTCTAGATTTAAGAAGGTAAGAAAAATAATATGCACCCTTAAAGCTTTAAATTGAACCCAAAATCTTGAGGTTTGGCCATAGTGGTCAAAATGTGGGTTCTAAAGGGGTTTTGATTTTTGGAAGTGAGAATGTTTCTAGTTGTTTCTGAGTGATTATAAACATGTTTCTATTCATTAGGAGCATTAAATTGAGTTTGTAACATCCTTGTTTGCTTTGATTAGTGAAAGAGCATGGTGAGTGTTCAAAAGCCAAGAACAAAGAAAATTTGGTGCTTGGGTGACCGTTGGAGCCTTTTTCCATCAATTAGAGCTAAGGTAACATATGAGTAACTCCCTTTTTACCATATGTAAGACATGAGTCTATGTTTTCTTTCTTGTTGTGTTCTTTGGGTGCAAAATGGGTGTTAATAGTAGCATGGTTAATTGATGATTTTGTCATGTTAAAATGACTCATTTCGATGTTAAATAACCTCATAAAACTTAACAAACTTTTGGTAGCCTTAAGGGGGCATAAAAGAGGCCTTAAGGGGGCTTAAGAGAGACTTTAAGGAGCCATCTTCGTGCTTAAACATAGCATTTTGGACCGTCAGTATCGGTACTATAAGAACTGTACCGATACTATTCTTCGTATAAGGCAAAATGAGGAAATTCTTAAGGGTGAGTATCGATACCCCTTCAAGGAGTATCGATATTCGAGGTTCAATCTCGATACCCAAGTGTGTGGTCTCGATACCAGGTTTCCAGAATTCCAAATTGGTACCTATACTCTCGAGAGTATCGATACCATTGAGAGAGTATCAATAATCTATATCAGGGTATCGATACTGAGATTAAAATTGAAACATCGAAGCTCAAACTGGTATAGATACTAAGGCCAATATCGATACTGACGGGCTAAGTATCTATACTAATGTCTTGTATAAGGTAGAGAACTTAGTAAAATTTTATAAGTTTGTTGAGGGGTTATGAGGGCATCAAGGGTTCTTAAATAAGACTACAAGTGGTAATAACATTTGAAACCCTTAATATTTTAGCATTTGTTTGATGTTTAAGAAATAATGAGGACACCCGGGTTACTTGAGCGTACATATATAATGAGTCAGTGATGTACATGCCCCTAGAGTGTCAGTATAATGAATCCCTTCTTTGAACTTTGTAGGATATGGTTGACGACCCAGTTCCCATCTAAGAGGGTCATGATGAGAACCTTGTTTCGCTCGTCGAGATATCAAAGATGAGTATGTCTCGGACACCTATGATAAAGGTGTCCCAGAGGGAACAAAGATCGATGAGTCCACATTCTTTAGGGACCTCATATACACCCTTAGGAATATTGCGCGAGCTATCCCGAGAGCACCTGTCACACCTACCCTACTCGCTCCACCATCCGTTGCACCTCATGAGCCACCTGTAGAGCGATTGAGACACTATAAGACCTAAACTTCTATGGCTCCAGAGATGATGATCTGATAGTCATCGAATAGTGGCTTCGTGATACCCTTCGTACCTTGAGACAATTGCATCTTACCCTAGAGGGTGGGCTTGAGTGCATCACCACTCTGCTAAAGGGTGATGCCATTTATTGGTGGGAGACAGTCGAGTTAGCTTTGAGCTAGAGAGACTGACTTGGGAGTACTTCCTGGAGGACTTTTGACAGAAATACATTAGGAAGGCACATGATGATGATATGAGAGACTAATTCACCAATATTATCCAAGGAGACCGATCGGTGATGGAGTACGAGCGTGACTTCCTTTTTCTGAGTCGTTATGCACCCGAGTTGGTAGCATATAAGTACCACAATTGCTGGAGGTTTATAGAGGGACTCCACAATGACATCCAAATGCAATTAGTTGACGATCCCCCACGAGTCTTTGCAAAGCTGACCCGTCAGGCCAAGGTGATTGAGAAGATTATGTTGAGGAGTTCCAGTCTAATGAGTGACTCAGGAGGTCAAAGTTGGAGAGCACCAGATTCTTCAGGGCCATTGCAGTCTTCAACCAAGAGGTCCAGAGACTCCTATGGGGGGGAGGTCCCCATCGTCGTAGTCTATGAGGACCTGGATAGAGTTTCGGATGCCACCAGGAATCGGGACAGTGTAGGAGATCTTTGATGTCAGCTTTGATGGTAAGCACCAGAGGTTCTGGTAGTGGTGCACAACCCTCATAGTGTAAGAATTACCATAAGTGGCATTCAGGGGAGTGCTACCGAGTTTCAAAGGCTTGCTTCAGTTGTAGGTCACTAAAGCATTTTGTCTGAGACTGCACTGAGACATGTAGTGTAGCACAACCGACTAGCTAAATATCAGTTCAGTGGGCTTAGAGTGGTCAAGGATCGATCCACAAAGGTGACAATTTCACATTCGGATAATAGAGTAGAGGCACTACCCGATCTGTAGCCAGTCTTGGGGCTAGGGTCACTTTGAGGTAATACGCGGTAAAAGACCAAGAGGATTGCGAGCTAACATATGTCATCTCAGGTATCTATACTATTTATGGCACTCTAGTTACAACATTGATAGATCCTGGTTATATTCATTTGTATCTGTGCCATGAGTTGGTCCAAGAGTGGGGTATTCTGTTGGATGATATCGAGATTAAAATGAAAGTTTTGAGCACCTTAGGACTAGATGTGCTTGTGGAAAAGGTCCACCGTAGGTGTCAAGTAAAAATTCAAGGTCAAGTTTTTTTCGCTGACCTTATGGTACTACGCATTCATGAGTTCGATGCGATCTTTGGAATGGAATGGTTAACCAAGCATGATGCAAGGTTTAAATGGAAAGCTAATGAACTAAAGCTTAAACACGAGGACAACACGAAAGTAGTGATGCCTAGTGGTGAGTTTTGAGGCACCTCTAGAATCATTTCGGCCTTAGCTGTATAGAGATTAGTCAATTGGGGTTGTGAGGCATTTCTAGCCCATGTGATAGATACTAGAGTTCAGAGCCTGACACTCAATGACATTCGTACCATGAGAAAGTTCCTCTAGGTATTTTCAGAGCAGTTGCCTGGATTGCTACCGGATCACGAGCTAGAATTCAGTATCTGGGTATCACCCAGTTTGGCCTCGATGTCCATCGCTCCATACTGTTTGGCATCGACTAATTGAAAGAGTTTAAGGAACAAATTCAATAAATTATAGACTGAGGGTTTATTCACCCAAGTATATCACCTTGGAGAGAAGCAATTTTATTTGTAAAGAATAATGATGGGTCGATGAGGCTGTGCATTGACTATTCCCTGTTAAACAAGTTAACGATCAAAAAATCAGTATCTGCTTCTGAGGATAGATGATTTGTTCGATCAGCTCAGAGGAACCAGAGTGTTCTCTAAGATAGATTTGAGGTCGAGATACTACCAGTTGAAAGTCAAGGACGAGGATATGGCCAAGATGACATTTATGACTAGATATGGTCACTATGAGTTTCTAGTGATGCCATTTGGACTTACTAATGCGCTGTCATCACCCGTTTTATCCAGTGGTGACATGTGGCATTTATTTTATAATATATAATCTATAATATGTGGGAATATTATAATATATAGATTAGGTATTAAGTGCATTATATCCTATAGTTACATTTTTTGCATAAGGTAGCGTGCATATTAGTATAATTGCATTTATTAGATATTATAGTATTAAATAATTGCATGGCATTGCATAGTATTGATTCATATTGCATTTCATGTTGCATTTCATGATCCATTTAATGTTAAATAGTTAAATAATTAGTGTATGTTACATATTGCATATTATATAGTTTGTATATACTATATAGTTTATAAATAATAGTTGCATGTTAGATTAGTCACATTAGTATATCCCATTTATTTTGTTGTTATAAATAATAAAAAATCCAAAAAAATAAGTCTATTTGTATTAATAGATAGTCCATTACATTTTTTTTGTATTGGCCCAAATAAATAGCAGCCCACATGTTTTACAATATATGCATTATTAAATAAAATAATAATAAAAATAAAAACCTATTCCTACTCATGCTTTGCCGCCGGTTTTGTGCTTGTAGGTGGGGAAAGTTGGACTTTAAATTTCAAAGGGAGACAAAGCATTAATTGGCCCAACTTTCAAGGGAAGGTTGCATCATCAATCCATGGATAAAGAAAATAAAACAAATCTCAACCATTGATTGAGCTTGATCTAATGGATGTGGAAGCTTCAATCCAAGTGAAACAAACACAAACAAATATGAACCCTTGGATGGAAAGATTTATCCAATGGCTCACACGACGCCATGTCATCGATCCATACCAAACAAACACAAAGAATTCTAAGCCATTTGATCCATCCTTGATCAAGGATGGATCCAATAGACAAGATGGTGTCTTCTCCAAAGCATCACCAACGTCCACTATCGATCAGGGAGAGTTCGGTGGCGTGTCACTGGCGTGTGTGTCTCACGTACCATTTCGGTCATCTTCCCCAGTGAGTCACCTCCTTCTTCCACCGTTCGCCACCATATCATGCTACTGTCGTATGAGTTTCAAAGCACATAAAAATCAAGAAAAAATAAAGAAAATCCAGTTAAATATTATTTTCGAATCCAAGCTCCTTCCAACCGTTTTTGAGCCGGAACAGTTGAATTAGAAGCCAAAAATCATTAGTATAAATAAGCTTCAATCATTATCATTAATCACAACTAATCATCAACCGAAGCAATATTCATCATCACCAAGCAACACTTCAAAAAGTTGAAAGAAATAAGGAGAGAAGTAGCCTTTTTACCTTCGGGTTGGTATCATCGTCGTTCGTTGCTTATCCTGGGGCCAAGGTGAGCTTTCCTTCATTATACATTTATTTGTTTTTTTAGAGGGTCGAAGGGGTTTTCGGCCGATGTTGGAGGCGGTGGCCGACCGGAGTTGGATGGTGGACGGGGTTAATCGGTGCTCTTGGTTTTCGATGGTTTAGGTGGGGAAGTTGGGTTATGGTTCTTATGAACCATGGTGTTAGATTTAGAAGTCAAGAACGTTAGGTTTGGTTTTTTGGGAATTGTAGGATCGAGTCATTCATTTCTGAATAACTTCCCAGTGGGTCACCCATCCCTGGATTTCCCTGGTCCAAGCATGCTTAACTATAGAGTTCTGAAGCGAATGGTCACCATTCCTTCTTAAAACCAATTGGTGATAAGTAGGTGGGCCATTTTAACCTCATATCTTTGTAGTGGGTGATCACTGGTTCCCCCAACCCAAGGTGGATTCTTGTGGGGCAACCCCCACAGTTCACCACGGTATTACAGAGCCCCGCATCTATAGCATGCTACGGGCGGGCCTAGGGGCTTCGCAAGGCACACGTGGGCCTTGGCAGGTTGGACAGTCACGTACCGATATCGCGCCCATACACAATAGAATCCCTAAGGGTGATCGCTGGACCCCATAACCCAACAATCACTCCCCAGCGACACCTGGGGGATTGGAACCTGCAACATGCTCTGATACCAATTGTTAGGAATTTCGAAAGCTAGATTCGACAACCGAAACGGTTTACAAAGAGAGGTCGGAATGGTTTTTGAGTTTAGGGAGTAAGGAGATTGAAAGATAGAAAATTGCACAGTGATTTAGAGTGGTTCGACTTTCTAAACCAAAGTCTACGTCCACTACCTTAGCTCATCACCAAGGATTTTCCAACAAATTCACTAATTTGTTCTTTCTTTTGAGGACAAAGAGATAACCTTACAACTCCCTAGTTTTTCAGGGCTAAACTAGAACCTTTCCCTAGCTTTTACACGGGATAAGCTAAAACCTTTCCCCATTACAAAAGGATAAAATAAGTAAACAAGAAAACCTCTCTAAGGTATGTGTTTACAAGATTGAGCTCACAAGAACAAAATATTTACAAGAGAATGATGAAATAAGATTGAAAAACTCTTCTCTTGTGTTTGATTGCTTGGATAGTTGTTCTCTTGCTTCTTCAAGTGTCCTTATCTTGTATTTATAGCTTGGAATGTGTTTGATGTTTTATATAGCCGTTGGGGATGTTTTGGAGCCGTTTGGGGATGATTTTTCTACTCAAAAAGGTTGCCCATAACTTGGTGCATCGGTGCACTATCATGGTGCATCGATACCCCTTCATTAAATTCAAATAAACTAGCCGTTACTAGCCGTTGTAGCCTTTGTGCATGGATGCACAGCAGGATGCATCGATGCACAACCTTGATGCATCGATGCACAGAAGTATGCATCGATGCACTAATTGCATTCTGTGTTTGAGTGCATGGATGCACTGCATGATGCATCGATGCACTGCAGGGGTGCATGGATGCACTTTGACACCCTTTAGCATTTTGGCTCAAATCTGAATTTAATGGACTTTGAATTATTTTTGAAACCTTTTAAAACATTGAATAAATTCAATTAAGTCCAAAAACATTTTGTAAATTCAATTCAAGTCCAAAAACCATTTTGCCTTAAATTTGTTATATCAAAACATAATTCAACAATCTCCCCATTTTTGATATAACAAAACATTTGAAAAATTGTTTTTGGCAAAACTCCCCCTTAATAAAATGTTTAATGAAAAAAATACCAATTGTTAAGAATTGTTGGAAAATATATGAAAATGTTAAGCTCTCCCTTTTTCATTTAGAAATTAAATTTTTCAAACCAAACTTCTCCCCCTTTTTGTTATATAAAAAAATAATTCGATCTTTGAAGTTCAAAATAACTTTGGAGAGTAAGTGGTAAATTTGACATTTAAAAATCATTTGAAAAATCAAATCTCCCCCTCAATAAATGCATTCCAAACAAAAATTAGCTTTTAAGAACATGACACTTAAACAAAATTGAATTTCATCAAAGAATAACAAACATGTTAGTAGCACATGAAATTCAATATATCCAAGTCTAAAATACTTTATGCAATATCAATTGTTGAATTTAAGATCATATGCATAAAGTTTTTCCAAAAATGTTATGCATAAAAAAAAATTTGATATCAATTGTTAGAGAGATATCATTTTCATTTAAACCACATGCATAAACATTCAAATTTAGGTCAAAACTTAAAATTTGTAAAATCAAAGTATTTGAAAATTTTGATATCAACTGTTAGAGAGATATCATTTGCATTAAAACCAATTTTGACCAAAATTTTATTATGATGAACTGAAAAAAAATCATTAAAAATTTAAAATGTTCATCATAACCATTTTTTTTAATATACATGAGATTAAAACAACGCATAATCGTTTAAAATCAAAACTCATGCATGCATAAATCCTATGAGAAACCAAATAACTAAAATTAAAAAATATTAAGCTTAGAGGTTACCCATCCCTTTTTCATGTGTGGCTAGAGCATCTTGAATATTATCACTTTCATCACCATTGCTCTCGCACACCTACAAGAGACATTTATTTCGATTTTTGGTATCCAAATTGCTTTGGATCCTTGAACGTTAGTTTCAATGACCCTTGTTCCTTTCGGAACCCATACTTGCCTAATTTTAAAACGTTTTCCTTTATTCAAAGGACAAGTATGTTCCTTATGACCATGAAAATGACAATGTGAGCATTTTTTCATTTCTAAACATAATAGGTTGTTTTTAGAAATTAATCATTTTTCTTTTGTTAAGTTTTTAAGCTTAACTCCTAACTCAAAATTTGTATTTTCTAAATCATTTATTTTGATTTTTGAAAGCTCTAAATCATTTTTCAAAATTTCATTTTGATTTTCAAAATCAACTCTAGCTTTCAAAATCGATTCATTTTCAATTTTGAGTTTTGAAATTAATTTCGTATATTTGGAATTCATGGTCTCAAATCCCAAATACAACCTATTATAAGCATCTTGTAACTCATCAAAAGTAAATGAATTAAATTCATTTGAGTTCGAAGATACCTCGAATTCTTCTTGAGTGGCCATGAGGCATAGGTTGACTACTTCATCTTCATCATTGGAATTATCTTCATCGCTCCATGATGCAACAAATGCCTTCTTCCCCTTTTGCTTTAGAAGAGGACATTCATAGTTGGCATGCCCCTTTCTTTGACAATTGAAGCATATCGGGGGACTCTTCTTCTTGGTTGATTCATGTTTCACTTCCTTGGAAATCATGAATCTCTTGAGTTCCTTTAAGAGCTTGACCATCTCTTCTTCTTGTTCATCATCGTCTTCATCCACCTCATCACTTGAATATTGATAGCTTTCATTGGTGGATTTGAAGGCAATGCCTACCTCATTCTTCTTCTTGTTTTTCTTCTCTTCCCTTTCTTCATCTTCCTTCACCATCATCTCATAAGTGAGGAGGGAACCAATTAGCTCGTCGAGAGTGAGAGACTTTAAGTTTCTTGCTCCGATAATGGCCGTATTCTTCGATTGTCACTCCTTTGGAAAAGAGTAGATCATCTTCCTCACAAGCTTATCATTAGGGATTACTTCTCCATATCCCTTGAGACTGTTGACAATCACAGAAAATCTATTCGTCATAGCTTTGATGTCTTCATCGAGTTTCATCTTGAAGTTCTCGTGGCTATGGTTGAGAAGACTTTTCTTTGATTCCCTCACTTTGTCGGTTCCTTCATGAGTGACTTGGAGTTTATCCCAAATCTCTTTGGCACTGGAACAAGATGAGACTCTTCCATATTCATTTGGACCTAAAGCACAAAATAGAATATGTATAGCCTTAGAATTAAGCTAAAAAATTTTCTTCTCTTCTCTACTCCAATCGTTGTACTTGCCAGTTGGAGAGGAGTAACCGTCCATGATTGAGTACCAAGCTCCTAGATTGTAGGATTGAATAAAGGATATCATCTTGTTCTTCCAATGTGCATAATTTGCTTCATTGAAGAAGGGTGGCTTGTTGACCGGTTGTGAATCCATAATAGGATATTCTTCAAGATAATAAGCACCGGAAGAAAATGTCATTTCTTTGTCGGTTGAGTCGGGAATTGATAGAGCTTCTTCGAGGATCGTCTCAAGGTGGTTAAACATTCTTAACGAGTTAGGCTCTGATACCAATTGTAGGATCGAGTCATTCATTTCTAAACAACTTCCCAGTGGGTCACCCATCCCTGGATTTCCCTGGTCCAAGCACGCTTAACTACAGAGTTCTGAAGCGAATGGTCACCATTCTTTCTTAAAACCAATTGGTGATAAGTAGGTGGGCTATTTTAACCTCATATCTTTGTAGTGGGTGATCACTGGGTTCCCCCAACCCAAGGTGGATTCTTGTGGGGCACCCCCCACAGTTCACCACGGCATTGCAGAGCCCCGCATCTATAGCGTGCTGCGGGCGGGCCTAGGGGCTTCGCAAGGCACACGTGGGCCTCGGCAGGTTGGTCAGTCACGTACCGATATCGCGCCCATACACGATAGAATTCCTAAGGGTGATCGCTAGACCCCATAACCCAACAGGAATGTTCTTGGGGTTCTTAGGTATAGAAAAAAAGTTGGGTTTAGATATTTGAAACACAAGTTTCGGTTGTTTTTGGGTGTTGCTAGAGGATCAAAATTTATTTTTTAGGATGAACATTTGATATTTCATGAGAAATATGGATGTTTAATCCCAAAAACCAAATTTTCATTGAGTTTTGGTGCTATATTTGGATCAAAGCTTGTTTTTTTTTATGAACAAAAGGATGAACATGAAGAACATGGTGGGTGTTTAGGTGATTTTCGGTTGGGAGGGGTTGAGAGCATTTGAAATAGAGCAAAATTTTGGTAGTGTAAAAATGAGCTCTGTATTGAATTTTTGGGTCTTATAGTGTAGATTTTTTGGGATATTTACCTTCACTAAAACACCCATCTTCACATGTGTTTTGCTTTTGGAAGTGACTTTTCATTTATTTTATTTTAGTCATAATTTGTTTGTAATTTTTACTCTGAATTTTAATTGAATGCAATTTAGTCATTAATTTCTTTTCAATTTCTTTGAATCATTTATTTAATGTGTTTAATTGTTAATTTGTGAATCTTTTAAATTAGTCATTTGTTTAATTATTGAATAAAATCGTTTAGATTTTTAAATATTTTAATTTGGTCCCTAAATATTAATTAGTCTTTAGATTTTTAATTAAGCCTTAGATTTTAAGTTCTTTTGTTATTAATTAATGCCTTAGTTTAGGTTCCTTGATTAGAAATTAAATAAGTTTAATATACCTTTTAAGTTTAGTATCCTTAATAAAATTAATTAAAAACACATAAATATAAATTCATAATTAATTTAAAAGAATGTTCTTTTATTCTTAAATATTAAAAAGGGTGGTCCTAAAATAACTAGACATCCTTGTTTAATATTTTTTGAATAAGTGGTCACCTCAAAAATCAAATAGGTTCACTAGTTTTAAACGAAAGGGTAGAGGTTCGTTCCTATATTTAAATTGGTAAGGGACGAGTTGTTTGATTAATGTCAAAGGCTTGGTCCTTGTTATTATTTTAAATAATAAATTGGTTAATTTGTTATCTTTAATTTTCTCTTTTATGGCTTAATAATTGATTAATTCTTTAATTTTCAAGGATGACAATATTTTATTATTTCGATTAAAACATGAGAAATAACTGCCTTAATTCTGATTAGGGCGTTCGTTTATTCTTTAATTGGAAATAAACAATATTGTACGTCTCTCTAAAATTCTCTAATTAGGTAAAATATTTTTACTTTTAGGGAATAAAAGGATCATCAATTAAATATATATTCAAATTTCTTAATTTTTAATATAGGGACAAATTAATAATTGGAGATACTAATTTTGGGTGTTGTGGGGGTGTTAATCCTTCCCCAAGTGAATTCGACTCTCGAACCCAAAATCTCTGAACGCAAACCAAATCCTATCTTTTTAAAACCAAATCCTATCTTTTTAATTTTTTTATTTAAAAGGGCGTATCCCAAGTTTTCAACCTACCTAATCCCAAAGGTTGATGGCGCTCCAAACATTTCAAATCTTTTCTAAAATTTGATTTTCTAAAATTTATTTCGATTTTTGCCACCTCTAAAAAGTCATTGCGACAGCTTGGCGACTCCGCTTTGGAATTGAACCAAAATTTTCTGGTTTCCTAGAGAGCCAGGCCTTAAAACAATTATATTTTATCCCTGTATTAGAAAATTAAAAAATTCGTATTTATTTCATTCCTGATCTTTTTAAATCCCTCGTAATTTTATCATTTTAGATTATTCTTATTTTTTTATATTCCCCTAATTCTTCTAACCAGTTGCACTAATGTGTAAGTTCAATGACTTTTTCAGATATTCTAATATTTCTAAGACCGCGTGTTTTATCTGATTCCTTTCTCTGCTTGCATTGGTTAAAGGTTTTAGTATTTCTCATCACACACTACACGTTTGCGTTCATGGGATTCGCTCTATGCCCGAGCTGTCCCTTTTAAGTGAGAGTGAAAGCGACATCTTTGTGGGAATTTCTTCTTCGTATAGACCTAGCATGTAACTTTTAAGGTCCAAAGTACCTATGTCTTCGTAGGAATTTATTCCTTGTGTCATACTTAGAGAAATGCTCTCTCTCAAAATTTAACTTGATCCGCAAGCCTATAATGGGTGAGGATCGAATGTCTGACTCACTTAAGGGAGCATCAACAAGGATAATTTTAAGTACCTTATACTTTTAAAGCCACATTCATGCATTTAACTTACCTTAGATTAACCCGATGTGAAACTCTGCCGAAATTTCACCCTAGGTACTCGAATAAGTACATGAGGGAGAAATCAACTCTAAACCTTTATTTTCTTTTTCTATGTTATTGCATGCAAACTAGAAAATCATGCGAACTAGGTTTTATTATATTATGAATTTAATTATTATTATGACGATACTAATCCATGTTTTTCTTTGTATTTCGTCCATTTTCCTTTCATTTTCTTTGCACTTATTACATCATTCATAAATAGAGGTTTTGGATCTTTAGCCAGCTACAGAAATAGAAGGCTTGTTGTAGATGGAAAACAAAAACATTCATTAGATGGTTCCCAACGTAGAAGAACACCCATGGTCTGAGGCTCTACAGAGGGAGAAAATGGACAGTTTGTTACTCTTAGATCTTGATGTGAGAGCACAGAGGATCGAGCACCTAGAGGTCGATAATGTGAGATTAAACCTCGAGAGAAAGCGTTAGGAGACTGAGCTCGGATACATCGAGGGATTACTCATACTTGGATCCAGAGGAACCAAGACAAGGTTAATCGAATTGTGGGTCTGAATCTGAGGATACAAGAGGCTTGAGAGAGGAGTGACGAGCATCTAACTCAGTATCTAGCTAAAAACACTGAGTTCATGAGGTACATCACTCAACTGGAGCAGGATTTGTTTCGAGAGTCGAGATATCGCATCGAGAGTCTTCAGCAGAGGATTGCTTTATGTCATTAGGTTCAGAACCACGAGCAAGAGTTGCATCATTGCCAGGAGTAGGTTTTGATCTTGAGCACGCTGTTAGTGATGCCCAGGATGAGGGACAGGTGGCGATAGACGCTTATAAGAACCAAAATGTTACTATGGAGCACGTCATCACCGAGGCGTTGATTCTGATGACGACATCGCCCGATATTTGGGAGAGTTAGCTGCTCGGGCAGGAATAGTGGGCCAGTATTTCGACCCAGTTTCAGAGTGAAGCAAGAGATTAATATCCTTGATTGCTGAGGTTGTAGAGTTGAGTAGGAGATATAGTTCGTACTTGTAGAGAGAAACCATTGTGCACGAGACTTTGTTTTCATTTTGAAAATTGATCTATGATAGTTGAATTTTCGAGATCGATACCTCTTGCATTTATGCATTTTGCATTTTTATCATTTCGTTGTTAATATTCATTTACATTTATATCATATTAATTCATTAAAACTTAATATAAATTCAAGATTTTCATTCAAGGATATTCTGGAAAAGTATTTCTCGCTCGTATAATACTCAGGGAAAAGCCAAAAAAGAAAATGGAAGATAAAATGAAGGAAATTGAAGAGGCCCATATGCGTCTGGAAATTCGTCTGGAGAATATCTAGAACGATTTAAGGTACCAGGTAGCCCAATCTCAGAAGAATGTGGTGAACTAAATTGTTGCATTACTCGGGGTCGACGCCAAGCAAAAGCTTATGCCAAAGAATCCAATCTAGTTGATTATGTTCGTCAGCTCATGTGAAGGATCAGCCTGAAAATGTTTACCTGGAGGGGGAATCCAAATTAACGCTGTTTGAGCGTCTGCAACACAACCTGTTCACCTCAATGACAATGTTGAGTACCTCGATAATGAAATCCCTGATTTCAATCTGCTGAGCAAGGCTGAAAAGGCTAAGTTTGAATTAGCTAAACAATTCGAACATCGTTATAAGAATCTAAAGAATAAGGTTTGGGCAATGGAGTCAATTGACGAATATGATATGGATGCTAGAGAACTTAGTTTGGTGCCAGATTTTGTTCTCCCGCACAAATTTGAGAAGTATAATGGAACCAGTTTTTCCATCTGATCACCTTACAATGTAATGTCGAAAGATGGTTGGTTTCTACACGATGAAAAATTGCTCATTCATTATTTTCAAGACAGTCTCACCGGTTCTGCAGCCCAGTGGTACGTGCTGTTAAGTCGTGCAAATGTCAGATCATGGAAGGAATTGTCCAGAACCTTTCTGGAAAAGTATAGACACGTCATTGAAATTATACCTGACCCAGTAGCCCTGATGAATATGGAGAATAAGTCAAATGAAAGTTTCTGCCAATACCAAGGTGGAGAGATTTGGCTGCACAGGTTCAACCAACACTTTTGGAGAGGGAAACCACAATCATTTTCCTTCATACATTGAAAGGTCCTTTCTTAGATCGTATGTTGGGAAGTGCCTCGTGGAGTTTCTCTGATATGGTGATCTCGAGCGACCTAATAGAGGCAACTATCAAGAGTGGAAAAATTGAGGGTGGAGAAAAACAAGTATTTAAAAAGAGAGACAATAAGGTAAATACCACTACCACCTACAATAAGGGCTACTCAAAGAATGTCACGATTTCTCAACCGATGACTGTTGGTGTAGAGCCCAACGCTAATAGAGGCAAGTTCTGAGGACAAAGAAGAGAGGTGGAGAAATTAATGTTCACACCTATTCCAGTGACTTATGCTGAATTATACTCGTCTTTGTTCAAGTCGAACATGGTTCATCCATACACCCTTAAACCGATTTAACCACCTTATCTAAAGTAGTATGATGCGAATGCACGATGCGAGTATCACACCGATATTGTGGGCACTCGATCAAAATTGTGTTTCTTTCAAAAAGTTAGTTCAAAACTTGATTAACATTGGGATGTTGGAGTTTAATTCTCCCGACGTTGTGAAGAACCCATTGCCCAACCATGGTGGGCAAAGAGTAAATGTCATTCAGGATGGGAGTATGAGAAAAAGGAAAAGTACGTGTCTGAAGTCAAGTCCCCACTCAACTGGGTATTTGAGCAGCTTGTAAGTGCTGGCTTGATCAAGCAGGATCTAATTTCTAGTCAGGACAAAAGTGGACTGTCTTGCAAGTTTTCCAAGGAGAAAGAGGACGAAATTCAACACTGCCACAAGTTCAGAGCAGTAATTTAATTGATGATAGACAATAAAGAGATTGAATTCTTTGAAAATGTTAAAGAAATAAAAGAAGATGAGGTGTGCATGTTTGAGTACACCAAACCTGCATACGGGGTCAGAAAGCCGATTGCTATTAATGTGAAGCCCAAGGTGGGGAATCCTACACCTGCTACTTCGAAATAGTTATTTCCATCCCATCTCCTTTTTCATACAAGGATTCACATAGGGTACTGTGGAACTACACCACCAATATCTCCGTATCAGGGAAGTAAAGACTATGGAAGGCCCAAAAGTGTTACAGGAAATAATGTAAACGCTGATGAGAAAATGAAGACACCTGTTGAGGTGATCAATAAAGTGGGGACTTCACCAGGAGTGGTAGATGTTATTCTCCTCCCGAGGCATCCAATGAGGCCAAAAAGACAAAGGGCAAGGCAAAAGCTCCACCGCCTCCGAAGATATTTGAGGATGAGCCCCCACTGAAGATTAATGAGCCTGTTACTGAAGCACAGACCCAAGATTTCCTAAAAGTTTTGAGACACAGTGAGTATAGTATAGTGGAGCAAGTGAGTACAGTATAGTGGAGCAACTACACAAACAACATGCACGAATCTCAGTATTTGACTTGCTGATGAGTTCAGAGGTACACCGAAATGATTTATTAAAAGTGTTGAATCAAACCTTTGTGCCAAAGGATATATATGTGAACAAACTGTATCGAATAATGAACCACATCGCTGTAGACAATTTTATTACTTTCACTGACGACGAGATCCTGTAATAAGGCAGGGACCCGTAAAGGCTTACAATATTACTCCCATTATAACGACCACGCGTTGCCTGGATGTTTGATGGACAATGGGTTTGCGCTCAGTGTGATGATGATGGCTACTCTCTAGAGGTTTCCAATAGACGGATCTCACATAAAAGTGTATCAAAATATCGTCCGAGCTTTCGATGGTACTCAGATGGATGTTGTGGAGAAGATTGATGTCCCATTATGAATAGATCCAGTTGTCTATAATGTCAAGTTCGTGGTAATGGATATCAATCCCACTTACAATTGTTTACTAGAAAGACCATGGATTCACTCTGCTAGAGTTGTGCCTTGATCCCTACACCAGAATTGAAGTTTGTTGTTGATGGAGTACTGATTAGTCTTGGGGCTGAGCAGGAGATAATTTTTTCAGTAACTACAGCTCCTTACATTGACCCAACGATAATGCTTTGGAATGTTCTTTTCGTGCTTTAGAATTTGTAAATGCCCTCACTTATCCAATTGCACGAAGATGGCTGTGTAAGAAACTCTGGGAAGAGAAGCAAGGATTGGAAGAGGCTTTGGAAAACACTTACAGGGGATCTTACGTCCAAAACCCGTGGTTATGAAAAGAGATCATTTTGGGTTGGGATTCAAGCCCACCAATCAACATCGCCAAAAGGAAATAAAAATAAGAGTAGAGGCAAGAAAGGCTCGATTGAGGGGAGAATATATAATGGAGCAAGCTAGGGAAATATTTAGCTAGTATTCGTCCATGTTTTCCAGGAGAGAAGCTCAATAGATAGACTATAGAGGATATTCCTATATTTTTTAGGCTTAACTCAAAGTAATACTCGGAACCTTTTTCTTGTGCCCACGAGTATCAAGGGATCTTTTGTAATGGGTAACCATGTTGATATTACTCATTTTGTTTTTAAAAAGATATTTTCCTTCATTTCTCAAGTGGCAATAATTTTTCTTGCATTTTACATTTCTTCATTTTTTGCATTTTCTTTCATTTGTTTCGCCTTTCTTTCTTTCTGTATAATATATATTCGTTCAATATTTTTCTTCTCATGTGTCCCAATATTAATAGCATGAATATTTCTGTTAATAATCATGAGATTGATCTTGAACGGTTTTTTTTATTTAGAAGACGTTAATGAGTTTCAAAATGAGGTAGAATGTGAAGTTCCGAACGAATTATTAAGACTAGTGGAAAAAGAAAAACAAATTTTCCCCATAAAGAAGAAATTGAGATTATAAATGTTGGATCTGACGAAGAGAAGAGAGAAGTAAAGATTGGCACAACCTTATCATTCGAGGGAAGACCGAGTTTGAAAAATTTCTACAAGAATTTAAGAATATCTTTTCCTGGTCCTATCAAGATATGCCACGGTTATATACAGACATAGTGGTGCACAAGCTCCCAATAAGGCCAGAATGCAAGCCAATACAACAAAAACTCAAGAAAATGAGACCCAAGATGTTATTAAAAATTAAGGAGGAAGTGAGAAAAAAATTGATACATGTTTTTTTCAAATGGATAAATATTCAGAGTGGGTAGCTAATATAGTCCATGTGCCGAAGAAAGATGGAAAAGTACACATGTGTGTGGACTATAGGGACCTGAATAAAGTGATCCCCAAGGATAATTTTCCTTTACCCCATATCGATACGTTAGTGGATAATACTATCGGACATTCATGGCTCTCTTTCATAGATGGTTTCTCAGGGTACAATCGGATAAAAATAAATCCAGAAGACAAGGAAAAAAATGACATTCATGACTATGTGGGGCATATTTTGCTACAAAGTGATGTCATTCGGATTGAAGAATGCATGAGCAACATATCAAAGAGCTATGGTGGCTCTTTTCCATGTCATGATACATAAAGAGATTGAAGTGTATGTGGATGATATGATTGCTAAATCCCAGGTGGAAGAAGAGCATATGGAAAATCTGAGACAATTATTCCTAAGATTGAGGAAATACCAGTTGAATCTCAATCCGGCAAAGTGCACTTTCGAAGTAACTTCAGGAAAACTCCTAGGCTTTGTAGTCAGTCGAAGAGGAATTGAAATTGACCCAGACAAAGTAAAAACGATTCAAAATCTTCCACCTCCTCGTACGCAAAAGGAAGTTCGAGGGTTCCTTGAAAGACTGAATTATATTTCTAGATTCATTTCTCAGATGGTTGACAAATGTGATCTAGTGTTTAAATTGCTCCGAAAGAATAATTTGGAGTATTGGAACGACGAATGTCAAGAGGCTCTGAAGCTAGTTGAGAAATATCTGTCAAATGCTCGTATCTTGGTAGCACCTGTTCCTGGCAAAGCATTAATTCTCTACTTAACTATGTTTGAAAAATTCAATGGGTTATGTGCTGGGGCAACACGATGAGTATGGGAAAAAGGATATAGCGATCTATTACTTGAGCAAAAAATTCACTAATTGTGAGTCAAGATATCCTCCAATTCAGAAGTTATGTTGTGCTTTGGCTTGGGCAACTTGACTACTCTGACAATATATGTTATATCACACCACATGGTTGATTTCCAAATTTATCCATTGAAGTTTCTGATGGAATCTCCAACCTTGACTGGGAAAATGTTATTATCAGAGTTTGACATTGTGTATATGAGCCAAAAAGCAATAAAATGAAGTGCCATAGCAGATTTCTTCGCAAGTCATGCCTTCAAAGATTATGAATCCCTAAACTTTAATTTTCCAGATAAAGATCTGATGTGTATCACAGTTGAAGAACACAATGAACAGGATGAATCCTAGAAGCTCTATTTTGATGGACTGTCTAATGCCCTGGGACAAGGAATTGGGGTAGTGCTAATTTCTCTAGAGAATATTTATCATCCGTTCTTGAATAGACTAAATTTTTTTTGCATTAACAATATGGTAGAGTATGAGCCTTACGTTATGGGTTTGAGAGCAGCCTTGGAAAAGGGAATAAAAGTTCTCAAAGTATATGGGGATTTCGCGCTAGTGGTTTATCAGCTGCGATGTGAATGAGAGACAAAAGATTCAAAATTAGTTGAATATCGAGATTTGATCCTTGAATTGATCAAAGAGTTTGAAGAGGTTACATTTACTTACCTCCCTAGGGAAGGGAATCAGATGGCTTATGCTTTGGCCATATTGATTGCGATATTTTAGACAAGTAAAAGAGTGAATATGATACCAATCTTGATACAAGTATATAAGATCTCGTCACACTATTACATCCTGGAAGAGGAGGCAAATGGTCGTCCATTGTACCATGATATTTTATAGTGTATCAAGTATCAGGCATACCCGCAGTAAGATTCTAAGGTAAAAAAGAGAACGATTAGAAGGATGGCTACAGGATATACACTTGATGGGGAAATTCTCTATAAAAGAGGTAGATACCAAGTTTTGCTGAGATGTGTTGATGTTAGAGAAGCAAAGACTATTGTTGAAGAAGTGCATAGTGGAATATGTGGAACACATGCAAATGGTCTTTCTATGTCCATAAAAATTATGAGATATAGATATTATTGGTCCACCATGGAGACAAATTGCATAGAAAATGCCATAAGTGTCAGATCTATGTTGTAAGATTTGTGTGCTTCATTTCTTGTTAAACATAATGATTGTACCGTGGCTATTTTAATATGGGGCATGGATGTCATTACGGAAATTTCTCTAAAGGCTTTGAATGGTCATCGCTTTATTTTGGTGGCTATTGACTATTTCACTAAATGGGTAGAGATTGTTTCCTACGCCAGTATTACAAGATCAATAGTGTTCAAGTTTATCAAGAAAGAGATAATTTGCACGTATAGGTTGCCAGAGAGAATCATTACTAATAATGCCACTAATATGAATAACGAGATGATGACAGAGTTGTGTGCATAGTTCAAAATAAAGCACCATAACTCAGTTACCTACCGTTCGATGATGAACGAGGCAGTAGAGGCAGAAAATAAGAATATAAAGAAGATCATCACCAAAACTACTGATACTTATAGGGATTGGCATAAGAAGTTACCTTTCACTTTGTTTGCATATCGTACTATTGTGCGAACTTTGATTGGGGCAATGCCATTTTCTTTGGTTTATGGAATAGAAGCATTATTACCTATTGAAGTTGTAATTTCGTCACTTTGGATCTTGAAAGAAGTGGAGTTGGATGATGTTGAATGGGATCAGGTACGATATGACCAGTGAATCTTATCTAAGAAAAGAGATTGAAAGCTATATGTAATGGGCAGATATACCAAAAACGTATGGTGCAATAAGAAAGTTCATCAAAAAGATTTTTGAGAGGGTGATCTAGTGCTTAAAAAGATCTTTCCAATTCATAGAGACTTTCGTGGGAAGTGGATTCCTAATTGGGAGGGGCCATGTGTCGTCAAAAATGGCTTTTCCAGAGGAACATTGATTTCGGCAGAAATGGATGGAGAAGTGCTGAGAAATCCAATAAACTCAGATTCTGTCAAGAAATATTATGCTTGAAAAGAAAAGAAAAAGAAAAGAAAAAGAAAGAAAAGAAAAAGAAAAAGAAAAGAAAAAGAAAATTAAAAAGAAAAAAAAGGAAGAAAAAGAAAAGGAGGGTTCAGGATGAAAACCCGCAAAGGGCGTATTGTAACCAAATGAAGGATTTGAGTTGAAAACCTGAAAAGGCAGCTCAAATGCATGTTGATATTAGGAATCCACCGATTTATTCCCTCTTGAGAGTATGATATTTGGGAGAAGCTTCACGTTTGTAGGCATTTTGACAACGTTCGAGGTCTTCTAAACATAGGCTCACCTCACGCTCTAGAGTTGATTAGTTCATAACTTTCCTGCTAGTAATGGTTGGAAACATTTGTACTTTTTTTCTTAGTTTTCTATTCTTTCTAAGGTTGCCACGACTTTGTAAAAACTATGATTTTTTTTCATCAATAAATTGTAGTTTTTTTAATCAAAGCTTTTGTTTATAGCATTTTTTTTCATTTTAAGCATCTTTCGAGTGAATCAAAATGGTGAATAAGAAACAAGAATTCTTGGTATTATTTGAGTTGATCTTTGAAGCGCAGTGAATCCAAGATAGTTTAATATCTCGACACTTGTGTTTAATGATAAAGAGTATACACTGAGCTTATTAAGAAGCTTTATGAGCTTGACATTTGGAATGGGGTGATCAAGTTAGGCATTTCAGTTCTCATTGAATCATTTCTCATCAAGATCAAGTTATACGGGGCATATAAAATACCACAATGGAAAATGAAAAGAAAAAAGAGCCAAGAAAAGAAGGAAATGAGAAAAGAAGTAGGAAGAAAACCCTAAAGTGGAAACTCGGAATGGCACTTTGAGAAAAGTCAGTCTGAAGTAAAAATTCTAAAGGACGCTTTAGAACACATGTGTAGGAAGAACGCAAAAGGAATGCATAGATAGGGTTTGAGTTCGAATATGAGTTGAAATCATTAAAGCATGAGATGAAACCATGAGTTGGAACTTGGCGAGGATCATGAAGATGAAGATCGAACAAAAGAGAAGAGATGGAGGCCTACAAGATAGTATAAATTATGGTCATAATATAATTGACATCATGCATTCATGTTTAGACATAAATAGGAGCATGCATGTTTGTTCATTCATTTCAAATATTTCTAACATTTTAACAGGGATGGTGGAATTCAAATGAGACATTCCCCAGCAGAAACTGAAGTTCAATGAAGAACCCAACATATTTGTATTATTACGTTTGACAGAAACCCGTTGGAAGTTGAAGAAGTTCATACATGAGAACTTATTTGATTTGGAATTCATTTCGGTGCTTGATCCTTCATAGAAGGAGTTTTTATCAGTGAAAATCTTTTGCTCGTTCTTCACATAAGGAGTCGAACCAACATAATCTTATTCTACTCGATTCTATCACAGAAGGAGGTATATCGGCATCAACATTTCATTTAATTTTTCACAAAAGGAGTTGAATAAGCGTAATCTTATTTTTGTTCAATTCTATCACAGAAGGAGGTAGATCGACGTTAAAAAATTGTTTTGATTCTTTACAAAAGGAGTTGGATCAATATTTGTCACGTTACTCGATCCTTCACAGAAGGAGTTGGATCAGTAACGACCTTTCACTTGATCCTTAACAGAAGGAGTTGAATCAGTGAAAATCTTTTGCTCGGTTCTTCACAGAAGGAGTCAAACTAGCATAATCTTATTTTGCTCGATTTTATCATAGAATGAGGTAGATCAACATCGATAGTTTGTTTGATTCTTCACAGAAGGAGTTGGATCAACAATTTCATTCCGGTTGATTCTTCACAAAAGGAGTTGAATCAGCATAACTTATTTTGTTTGATTCTATCACAAAATGAGGTACATCGACTTTGGAAAATTATTGATTCTTCATAGAAGGAGTTGGATCAACATTTTTCATGTTACTTGATCCTTCATAGAAAGAATTAGATCAGTAACAACCTTTCACCTGATCCTTCACATAAGGAGTTGGATCAGTGAATTTGTTTCGCTTGGCTCTTCACAGAAGGAGTTGAATCAACATCAATTTGGTGCTCGTTTCTTCACAAAAGAACTGAAACAACATCACCATTTAGCTTAACACCATCACAGAAGGAGGTTGGTCAGCTTCATCACTTTGCTTGATTCTTCACATAAGGAGTTGGATCATCATTGTGTTTTCTGCTCAATTTCACCATAGAAGGAGATGAATCAGTATTTCAGTAGGAAGATTGAGTTTATATAGGAGAGCTCGTTCGACCTAGACTAAGTCGTTGTGGCATAATGGAGAGTTCATATAGGAGATCTCGTTTATTCTGTCCAATACATTTTGAAAATGAAGAGTTCATATAGGAGAGCTTGCTCAAATTTCCAGAGTTGATTTTCATAAGAGTGAAAAGGTTCATATCAAAGAATCTGGAGCTCGTGATTTTAGTCAACTGAATAAAATTGGTGCTTTTGTATTTTCTTCATTCCCATTCCACGATAATGAGAAAAGAGGGACAACTGTCATCACCCATTTTATTCGGGTGGTGACACGTGACATTTTATTTTATAATATATATATATATAATATGTGGGCATAATATATATAGTTTAGGTATTAAGTGCATTATATCCTATAGTTACAATTTTTCATAAGATAGAGTGAATATTAGTATAGTAACATTTATTAGATATTATAATATTAAATAATTGCATGTATTGCATAGTATTAATTCATATTGCATTTCATATTACATTTCATGATCCATTGCATGTTAATAGTTAAATAATTAGTGTATGTTACATATTTCATATTATATAGTTTGTTTATACTATATTTATAAATAATAGTTGCACGTTAGTTTAATGTCAGTTTAAACTAGTTTTACCAAATATATGCATTCCATTTTTATAGCTAATATATAAACTATTACAAACTCGTTCAAACACAGTCATACCAAACTATCTTTAGTACATATTATACTTGCCAACTAGAAAATAAAAACCATCAATAAGATATCATTACTGATACTAGAGATATAGTCTTCGCTAGTAGATGCCAAAATACTCCTTAATCCACTCGATGTCCTTTACCTACGTGTTAAAATCATCACATACTAAGTATACACTTAGTGAAGCATTTCCATAACTTAAAGTAAAACATTAAAAAATATATAAAATATTATAGAAAATATCATATAACAACATATTAATATAATCAAAGTCACTTTCTTATAAGTATTGTAACACCCTTAACCCGTATACATACACAAATACAAGTCAAAGATGTCAAACAACATTTACAAGAGTACTATAGTTGAAAACCATAAAAATTTTGATTTTTTTTAAAACTTATCAATTTAACATTCTGATAGAATAATATAATCACGTAAAAATCATATCATAATATTTAAACATCCAAATCTATATAAGTTTAGGCAGTAATTAGACAGTTCTATACTATTTTATTTCATAAAGTAAGCTACCTAATACTGTCTAATTTAAATATTTCTTTATTCTAGTAAAATATAACTTTTATCCAAAGCACAAACTTGGGTTCAGATTTATACTCATAGTATATCTTAGATATTTTCTTACTTGTATACATGCCATCTAGAAACTTTAAAGAGTAGGATGTCATTATTGATACCTGTAATTACTCTTTTTAATTGATGCCCACTCCCCTCCTTACTTTACTTGTTCTTCTTAATCTATGCGTGAAAATCATCACACGCTAAGTATAAACTTAGTGAGGCATCATAACAAACTAAAGAATTATCAAATATAAAATAATTAATAATATCATAGTCGTTTAAAACATTAAACTTGAATTCAAATAAATTTATTAAATATTCAAACCGACTTATTCAAGACGTTTTTCTCCATCAAAAACCTGAAAATCATCGTCTCATGATTTTTGTCAAAACCAAGATAATCAATAACAAACATAATAACCATGACATATTCTTTTTCACGTTTCACTTCTATAACCAGTACTTTTACAGTTTGAAATTCATTTTCAGATATCAGAACTGAATTCAACTCATAATTTACTTTTAGATTTGTAACTTTACTTTCTTTTTGATGAATAAAGCCAATGACTACCTAATTAATTCTACTAACATATCACTTTCTAATCCTAATATATCCTCATGTATAAGAGCTTGTACTGCTGCCGGAGCCACTTGGAATAACCTTCCAGAGAAGTCGTCCTTTTGAACCAGTTTTGTTACACCGTCGGCCAGTCGATTGACCTTTCGTCCTACCTGCTTAAATGAGATTTCCCATTCTTTGTTAACCTAGTTTTGAATATGCTGTAAGATCAGAGGGTTTTTTTGCCTTCGTTGTCCTTGTGATAAAGCTATGAATGTTTCCATGCTGTCAAATTCGATAATACCTTCCTTGCTCCAATTTCCATGCATGCAATAACCCTTGTAGTACTCCCCATAGTTCTTCTTCCAATATTGTGCATATTCCTACTGCTCTGGAAAACCCAACCATCCAATCTCCTTCATCGTTTCGCACTACGCCTCCACAAGATGCATGGCCATTCTTTCTATCACATGCACCATCCGTATTCACTTTGACCCAGCCTGGTGGTGGAGCCTCCCAGCGATTTTCTCTTTGTATATCTCGGTTTGTTTCTGTGGCAATATTGGTCCTCCTCGCATGTTCATAGTCTAACATTAATCATTGTGCTTGCTCGCCAATTGATACGCTCACTATTTTTCTAAGTTCGAACACACAATTTCCTTTATTTCCAATAAGCCATAACACAGTTCCAAACATTATGTCCCAGCCCCTAGAATCAATTGCAAAATGATGCGTGTTCTCTAGATTTAAATGGAGTCATTCCCTAATGTTGATATGCATGAACTCTTGAAACTTTTTCGGCTTGATGTGTTGTTTCCATATCTCGAAAGCTATTGAGGATGTTCGGAAAAGATGTTCTATCGTTTCCTCCTTTTCATGGAAAACTCCACATCGTGGATTTGTATCCATATGTCTCCTCACTCTTTCTCCATAAGTCATTAGCCTTCCATTCGCCATTAGCCATGGGAGCACCTTCACACGTGGTAATCCTTTCAATCTGTGTATGGTTCTCCAAAGTCTATCTGGAATATTTGGACGTGTACCTATCTATTCTTCAACCTGTTTAGGCGTCATTGTATCTAGGAGTCGATGTAAAATTTCTAGTGGAAGTAGCGAGACAAGTTCCTATCATTTCCAAGAGCCTTGGTCTGACCCCATCTCTGCTACCGATATGGCCTTAAGTTTGGGATATCTTCATGGTTTAAAACCTTGTTTTTTAGGGGTCCAACATCACCCAACCACGGATTGCTCCAGAAGTCTATATCTCGCCCATTGCCAACTGTCCATAACCACGCTATCACGAACGTCTCTCCAAATCAAACTTACCCCTTTCCAGAGACGAAAACATCTCTTCTTTGAAATCTGTTCTGGCACCATATCGATAGATTCATACTATACTTTTAGATTCACAACTTTACTTTAGATTCGTAGCTTTACTTTATATTCATAGCCCAATGTATATTTATGAGAATGCAAGGTACGTGAGTCAGACGAGTGTGCACAATAAGCACTTCAGTGCTATAATCAGAATCATAATATTCACTCAAGTGCAATCATAACATTTGCACTTAAACCATATCAAATCAAAATCACTCCAACTCATAGCATGCCAATTGTACCTATGACTCTCATACAACATACAATGAACTTTCAAATCAATTATATTCATTTTAATAATCAATGTTTCCAATCAGATTTATTTTTTTTAATTCATCATCGTAAAAAAATATAGCTTGTGTAGTTCATACCCTAAACCATCCATAGTACTTTATACAACATTATGCAAAAATCCATATTTAAAATAGAAAGCATATTCTTTAGTAATACGAAGCTGACTTATCGCAAGTCGTCCACACTAACCTTATTTATAAATATAATTAATATATAAACTGTACTCAATTTGACTCTTTATTTATAAATAAAAATATAAGTCTCATTAAGCTTTAAGTTTAATACTTTACTTTTGATTTGCTTTGATACCAAGATTTATCACTATTCCATATTCTGGCAGTTTGCATTACTTTCAAGGAAATATTAATTTGTATTATTTTACAAACTTAAAAATTATTCCTTTTTTACCACAGGAAACTATACTCAAATAAGAATTTAACAATATAAGTCATGGTGTGATCCAATTCAGCATCATGTTTAACTTGGCTATTCCAACCTTTTAAGGGAATAAACTTTCAATCTTTATACATAATGATACTAATTTCATATGCTATAATATAGTTATATTCATATAATATTACATCTATAGTTATAATGATGATAACTTATTCATCATTATGTGAGATATAAGTTATTATTATATACTATAATTCACATCCTTATCTTATACACATTATTACATTTCATGTACTTAACTTATTCTTCATGTTATGTATGTACATTCGACCACAACTTGGGAGCTATATTGGAGCAAAATGGAGAAAGCAAAGGCAAGGAAACTTACATGGGAACCTTTAGGAGAGTATAAGGAACAATGGGTAAAAGTTGTCCAGAGACCCGTGAGCTCATAGCTGGATTGAGCTGAAGATTTGAGCTACAAGATGATGTCAATTCATCTGGGGAGTTGCACCATCATCAACACCACTTAGGATACTTCAAATATGTCATAAGTCAAATTTTGTGAAATCGTACCTTTTCGCGAATAGTTGCCACCTCAAGAGGTACCTTTTCATAAAGAACTTCCATAATGTTCACCTTGCTACAACTCACCTATGGCCAACTCACCCTGGCTAATTCACCTTATATTAGCTCAAACATGAAAGGTTACCTTTCCAAACATTGTGACCATTCATGAATGATGCTTCCCATGAAGATGCCCTTTCACCCATGAGCATGTTGGTGAAGATATTACACCCATTGGA
Organism: Hibiscus syriacus; assembly: GCF_006381635.1. NCBI lineage: Eukaryota > Viridiplantae > Streptophyta > Magnoliopsida > Malvales > Malvaceae > Hibiscus > Hibiscus syriacus. The sequence goes on from NW_024063035.1 coordinate 893,304, forward strand.
GGCCTAAATCACCAAGGGACATGAGACAAAGCTCTATGTCTATTTGACCACACCCACATGCCTTGCACATGAGAGCTTTGGCGCCAATTTGAGGAGACACAACACCATTCGGCCAAGGGAGTTGTACCTTCATCCTAGCCAAACCAACTTGCCCCCTTTGAAGAGGTATCCGAACCATCACAAAGCTAGAGGATTCATCCTTTCATCTCAAGCATTATGTACTTTCACTAGAGACATGTACCTAGCAGAAACATTATCTAACCATTTGGCCAAGCCCTCTCATTTCCTAGAAATTGAGAGGCTTGCCATCATTTGTACTCATCTCATTCATATTATAAAAAACCTTTGTGATTTTAATCTCTATTCAAAGTTCTTGTGAACTTTCGATTAAGCAAGTTTACTTTTATACTTGTGGCGCCATTCCTTTCACCTTGATTCCTAAATTCCTAGATTTATATCTAGTGGGTTGAAGACACTTTCATCACCCCTCAAGCAAGTTTGTGAATATCAAGATTGTGCTTCCTAGCATAGTTTCATCTTTGGCGTGTTTGAGATACAACATCACCACCATCTCCATTTTAACATCAACTCCATCAACCACCTTCCATCAAGGCCACCAGTATCATCTTTGAATTTTTGCAGCCATCTCTTTTCTATCTTTATTTATTACTTCAATTTAATTATCCATTTCTTATCCCCATTTCTAATTCCATCTCTTTCTTATATTTGTGCAGCCATACTTATAACTCAAGGACATCAATACTTATCAATCCTAGATCGGTACAATAATTCTATCTACTCACTTCTATTGAAGAGTGTAGAATATGCCTACATCAAGTGGTATTCAGAGCATAGTTGGATTGACAACAAAAGTGTCATTGGCGTGCAAAGACAAAAGCAAAAAGAAAATCAAACTCCTACAACAAACAAGGAGTTCAAAGATAAAAAATCAGAAAAAGAAGAAAAAGAATTTCAAACAAAAAGAGAAAAGCAAAGGCTAGGAAAGTGTTCTACCATTGCAAGTACATCAAGGAGGCATACCTACACTAGAGAAGTTAACCTTATTGTTTCTTGTGAAAGGGTGTAGTAAGTGTTGTTTCTTGGGTTGTAAGTCACCTCTTTCTTTTTTATACTTCCATTTTCCTTGTCTTCAACCTTTTCTTTCTTTTCAATACCTGAATCCTTTCTTCTACCTTTTCCATTTATTCTTTTCCTTTCTACCCTAACATATTTGCAACCGATATACACAAGAAGAGAAATAACTTGTTCTAATCTTGAGTAAGATTTTCAAAGGACTTAGCAAGAGAGATCAAGTGGAAAAAGGCTTATTGAGTGAGTGAGATCAGAAGGGGAATTGTTAAAAGCCAAGTTATATTCTCGAGAGTAAACACAAGTGTTGAGTGGAGTGATCCTATCTTTTCTTTGGAGTAAAACTTGTGAGGCTTCGTGAGGTGCTGGTAAGGTTTACTTTTATTTTATTGTTTACTAACCATGTCTCAAAGTCCTAAACAAATGCAGGTCAACCAAACTTGCAAATGCAAACATTGATTGGAGAAATGATGAGGATGTTTCATGAAGAGTTTGATGCTCTTCATGATAAACTAGACCAACATCGAGATCCACCACAAGCTCAAAACAATGATACACCTCGAAGATAACAACCTCTTCAAGAAGATGATGTCCTAGACAACTATGAAGGAGAAGAACCAACAATGTTACAAGGACCTAGACTTGCAATGTTGATGATAATATGAGTATCAAAATCAAGATTCCTCAATTCCAAGGGAAAACTGATCCTGAAGCTTATCTTGAATGGGAAACCAAAGTGGAACATATTTTTAGTTGCCACAACTATTCCGAACTAAAGAAAGTGAGATTGGAAGCCATGGAGTTTATTGATTATGATTTGATTTAGTGGGATCAACTTACTATTACTAGAAGGATGAATGGAGAGAGACCAATCTCAACATTGCTTGAAATAAAGTATCATGTGTAAACGTTTCATTCGTGTTCATTATCACCGAGACTTGTTTCAAAAGCTGCAGAATCTTAAACAAAGCCAACAGAGTATGGAGGATTATTATAAAGAGATGGAAATGGCAATGACCTGAGTCAATATTGTGGAGGATCATGAAGCAACCATGGCAAGGTTTTGCCTGACTTAATCCCGAAATTGCCAACACTTGTAGTTATACCATTACATAGAGATAGATGAAATGGTGTAAATATAAATGAAGATAGAAAGGAAACTACGGAGAAGATCCACCTCTCGTACTACCATGCCTACACCTTCAAGATGGAGTCCAAATAACTTGAAGAAATCTACATCTACTCCTAGGAAAGAGAAGGCCGAATCATCCAATGCTCCACAACTCAACAAGGATAACCGAGGAAAAGAAACACCTGAACAATCAAGAGACAGTCGGTACTTTAAATGTCTTGGGAGGGGGCATGTTTCTACACAATGTCCCAACTGAAACAGCAGTTACTATTTGGAAATGGTGATATTGAATCTGACCATGAAGAAGAAGAAGTAGCACCAACTAAAGTCGAGAGAAGAAGAAATTGGGGCTCCGTAGAAGGCGAAGCTCTAGTGGTTAAAAGAACTGAGTACTCAAGTGGTAGAGGATACAACGGGAAAACATCTTTCATACCCGATGCCATGTGAATGAAAAGGTATGTTTCATGATCATAGATGGTGGAGTTGTACCAATTTGGCAAGTTCAATCATGGTGGAGAAATTGGATTGAAAGATTGAAGCATCCAAATCCCTATAAACTATAATGGCTCAATTAACGAGGAGAACTTAACGTTAATAAACAGGTGATGGTTCCTTTTTCAATTGGAAAGTACAAGGGCAAAGTTATGTGTGATGTCGTTCCTATGCATGTTTATCATTTACTTTTTGGAAGGCCTTGCCAATATGATAAAAGGACCATCTATGATTGTGTACCAATCAATACTCATTTAAACATGGAGGGAAGAAGATTATTCTCACGCCTTTGACGCCTAACAGTCCAAATTGATCAAATCAAGATGAAGCAAAGTATTGAAGCTATGAGAAAGGGAAAAACATCATCAAACAAGGAGGAAACTAGTCAGAAAACAAGTGCATATCTAAGTGCTTGTTACATAAATACTTATTATCAAGACGCAAGATCGAAGAAGAATTTTATAACCTTGAAAATGTAGAATTTTTCTTTGATTTGCAGGATGATTCAAGCAACACCAAGATTTATCACTATTCCATATTCTGGCAGTTTGCACTACTTTCAAAGAAATATTAATTTGTATTATTTTACAAAATTAAAAATTATTCCTTTTTTACCACAAGAAACTATACTCAAATAAGAATTTAACAATATAAGTCATGATGTAATCCAATTAAGCATCATGTTTAACTTGGTTATTCCAACCTTTCAAGGGAAGAAACTTTCAATCTTTATACATAATGATGCTAATTTCATATGCTATAATATAGTTATATCATATACATATTACATCTATAGTTATAATGATGATAACTTATTCATCACTATGTGAGATATAAGTTATTATTATATACTATAGTCCACATCCTTATCTTATACACATTATTACATTTCATGTACTTAACTTATTCTTCATTTTATGTATGTAGGTACATTCGGCCACAACGTGGGAGCTATATTGGAGATAAATGGAGAAGGAAAGGAAAGGAAACTTACATAGGAACGTTTAGGAGAGCATAAGGAATAATGGGTGAAAAGTTTTCCAAGACCCGTGAGCTCATAGCTGGATTGAGCTGAAGATTTGAGCTACAATAAGACTTCAATTCAGTTGGGGAGCTGCAACATCATCAACACGACTTAGGAAACTTCAAATATGTCCTAAGTCAAATTTTGTGAAATCGTACCTTTTCGTGAATAGTTGCCACCTCAAGAGGTACATTTTCACAAGGAGCTGACATAATGTTCACCATGCTACAACTCACCTATGGACAACTCACCTCCAACTCATTCACCTTAGAACTAGCTCAAACATGAAAGGTTACCTTTCCAAACATTGTGACCTTTCATGAATGATGTTGCCCATGAAGATGCCTTTTCACCCAGGCATGTTGGTGAAGAGATTACACCTATTTGAGGCCTAAATCACCAAGGGACATGATAAAACTTTATGCATATTTGGCCACACCCCACATGCCTTGCACATAAGCTTTGGCGCCAATTTGAGGAGACACAATACCATTAGGCCAAGGGAGATGTACCTTCATTCTAGTCGATCTAACATGCCCCTTTGAAGAGGTAGCTGAACCATCACCAAGCCAAAGGATTCATCCTTTCATCTCAAGCATTATGTAATTTTCCGAAACATTGTGTAAACATTCGGCCAAGACCTCTCATTTCCTATAAATTGAGAGGCTTGCCATCATTTGTACTCATCTCATTCATATTATAAACAAACCTTTGTGAGTTTAATCTCTCTACAAAGTTCTTTGTGAACTTTATCGATTAAGCAAGTATACTTCTTATACTTGTAGTGTCATTCCTTTATCCTTGATTCCTAAATTCCTAGATTTCTATCTAGTGGGTTGAAGAAACTTTCATCACCCCTCAAGGAAATTTGTGAAGATCGGGATTATGCTTCCTAGCATAGTTTCATCTTTGGCGTGTTAAAGATACAACATCACCACCATCTCCATTTCAACATCAACTCCATCAACCATCTTCTATCAAGGCCTCCAACATCATCGTTGAATTTCAGCAGCCATCTCTTTTCTATCTTTATTTATTACTTCAATTTAATTATCCATTTCTAATTCCTTCTCTTTGTTATCTTTGTTGCAACCATACTTATAACTCAAGGACATCAGTACTTATCAATCCTAGATCAGGATAACAATAAGGCTATCTACTCACTTCCATTGAAGAGTGCAGAATCTGCCTACATCAAGTCATTTCTTCTAATTCAATTTGTAAAATTTATAGTGAATTTTTAAATCTGACTTACAGAAGCTATTTTGAGCAGATATACTGCCCTGTTTTATAACCTATCATCGATTAAATTTCTTTACCTTTTGCGTACTCTTCAAAATTTGTATCCGTTTGTTTTTGAATGAAATAGACTTACATACAATCCAACGATTTAAAGATCATCACCTAATCATTTATGTAGAATTTATGGTGGTTTTCTGAATTTATCGTTCAAATCACAACTCTAGGCAGATTTCACTAATTTGCATTTTTCAGTTTATTCACTCATTCTATAAGCTCACCAAATGAACATATATGAATAAATCACAAAGACATACAACATTAGGAGTCACTTCTTCCCATAGCAACTCTGTGACTAGCTCATTGCAAGCCAATGTTTATTCATAAGTACAAATTAAATATGCACTCACCTGGTGTCCTTAGCTTGTAAACCTTCCTTAGTCATCCATATTCATCCATAGCTTCTCTTTAGCTTGTAAATTCTTTTGATGCTCATTCGACTCTAGTTTCATATCAAATCCTCAATGTTTACTTTAACACTTCAAATTTGACCATTCGAATCCTTTTTTTAATCCAAATCATCAAAACTTCACATAACATTTTTCAACTTTACATTTGACTAATTATGAATTCTTTTCGAATTCATCTCAACTTTTCCTAATTCATAATGGCCCTTCACCATTATGATCACTTCACATTAATTACTAAAATTTCCATCACCTTATTAATATACTCAATTCAATACCTTAACATTCAGAACTTGAAATTTCATACTAAATTTTCTTATACTTTTGAATTCAACCAACCAACTGTATAAACTTGCAATTTGATCCCTACTCTTTTTAAACTCAAAAATCAGCATATACATAAAATTTACAGCATTGAAATATTGTACATAAATGATACTTTCACATTTAACAAACTTGAATTCAAGTCCCTATAATATCAAGTCCTTTCGAATTCCACCCTTAACTTTACCAAATTCGTAATTTGGTTCCAATCAACTTTCTAACTTAAAATTCCAACATTTCAAATATTAAAATTCCACATCAAACACTCCAATTATCACATTTATTCAATAATGTCCCATAATTCTCAAGACTTGCAAATGAGCCTTTTTACTATCATAAGGTTCCAAATTGATCCAAAAGAATTTCCGAATCACATAGAACACTTCCAATATCAATTCAATACCATAGGAAATAATTCAATATTTTCCCCTAATTTTTCCCTAATGGCCAATATATTAAGTCCCCTAGGGCTTGATTTCCATTCAATTTCAAGCTTGAATTCAACTTACTTACATCAAATTCATGCTATTTTAATAATCACAACATCAATTGAATCAAAATCCAAACATCCCTTAAAGCCTTGGTTTGGTTGAATTCAATACAAATATTTACACAATTTTAATCATCACACAAGACTTAGAATTAATCTCCAACATCAAAACATATTAATTTTCCATCAATCCTTCAAAATCCATAAACCCTAATTTCCAATCTCATAAAATAAGCATGATCACCATGTAATATTTACCAAATGATAGAGAATTTCATGTAGATGAATTCTCTATCTAATAGCTTAATCCAAAAATTAAGTATGTGGCTTCAAATATCAAAAATATTTTTTTTACCGTGGAGCTATGGTGAATTCGACCAAGCTTGGTTGAATATGTTT